>NC_091219.1:9409968-9434968 GCF_040958095.1 Procambarus clarkii
CATATAGCCTCGGCTATCACTTCCTAATGTCCGGTCGTGATGGTCAAGCGGATTAAGGCGTCCCTGTACATACCAGTTGTGGGAGTATGGGTTCGAGTCACTTCTGGGGTGTGAGTTTTCAGTTGTATATAGTCCTGGGGACCATTCAGGCTTGTTTGCATTTGTGTTCCTCACGTGTGCCCCAAAGAATGAGGTGATTTGATAAAATGCTATGCCCAAGATTACCATCCGAGTGCCGGCGGGGAAGTGGTTCATATAGCCTCGGCTATCACTTCCTTATGTCCGGTCGTGATGGTCAAGCGGATTAAGGCGTCCCTGTACATACCAGTTGTGGGAGTATGGGTTCGAGTCACTTCTGGGGTGTGAGTTTTCAGTTGTATATAGTCCTGGGGACCATTCAGGCTTGTTTGCATTTGTGTTCCTCACGTGTGCCCCAAAGAATGAGGTGATTTGATAAAATGCTATGCCCAAGATTACCATCCGAGTGCCGGCGGGGAAGTGGTTCATATAGCCTCGGCTATCACTTCCTTATGTCCGGTCGTGATGGTCAAGCGGATTAAGGCGTCCCTGTACATACCAGTTGTGGGAGTATGGGTTCGAGTCACTTCTGGGGTGTGAGTTTTCAGTTGTATATAGTCCTGGGGACCATTCAGACTTGTTTGCATTTGTGTTCCTCACGTGTGCCCCAAAGAATGAGGTGATTTGATAAAATGCTATGCCCAAGATTACCATCCGAGTGCCGGCGGGGAAGTGGTTCATATAGCCTCGGCTATCACTTCCTTATGTCCGGTCGTGATGGTCAAGCGGATTAAGGCGTCCCTGTACATACCAGTTGTGGGAGTATGGGTTCGAGTCACTTCTGGGGTGTGAGTTTTCAGTTGTATATAGTCCTGGGGACCATTCAGGCTTGTTTGCATTTGTGTTCCTCACGTGTGCCCCAAAGAATGAGGTGATTTGATAAAATGCTATGCCCAAGATTACCATCCGAGTGCCGGCGGGGAAGTGGTTCATATAGCCTCGGCTATCACTTCCTTATGTCCGGTCGTGATGGTCAAGCGGATTAAGGCGTCCCTGTACATACCAGTTGTGGGAGTATGGGTTCGAGTCACTTCTGGGGTGTGAGTTTTCAGTTGTATATAGTCCTGGGGACCATTCAGGCTTGTTTGCATTTGTGTTCCTCACGTGTGCCCCAAAGAATGAGGTGATTTGATAAAATGCTATGCCCAAGATTACCATCCGAGTGCCGGCGGGGAAGTGGTTCATATAGCCTCGGCTATCACTTCCTTATGTCCGGTCGTGATGGTCAAGCGGATTAAGGCGTCCCAGTACATACCAGTTGTGGGAGTATGGGTTCGAGTCACTTCTGGGGTGTGAGTTTTCAGTTGTATATAGTCCTGGGGACCATTCAGGCTTGTTTGCATTTGTGTTCCTCACGTGTGCCCCAAAGAATGAGGTGATTTGATAAAATGCTATGCCCAAGATTACCATCCGAGTGCCGGCGGGGAAGTGGTTCATATAGCCTCGGCTATCACTTCCTTATGTCCGGTCGTGATGGTCAAGCGGATTAAGGCGTCCCTGTACATACCAGTTGTGGGAGTATGGGTTCGAGTCACTTCTGGGGTGTGAGTTTTCAGTTGTATATAGTCCTGGGGACCATTCAGGCTTGTTTGCATTTGTGTTCCTCACGTGTGCCCCAAAGAATGAGGTGATTTGATAAAATGCTATGCCCAAGATTACCATCCGAGTGCCGGCGGGGAAGTGGTTCATATAGCCTCGGCTATCACTTCCTTATGTCCGGTCGTGATGGTCAAGCGGATTAAGGCGTCCCTGTACATACCAGTTGTGGGAGTATGGGTTCGAGTCACTTCTGGGGTGTGAGTTTTCAGTTGTATATAGTCCTGGGGACCATTCAGGCTTGTTTGCATTTGTGTTCCTCACGTGTGCCCCAAAGAATGAGGTGATTTGATAAAATGCTATGCCCAAGATTACCATCCGAGTGCCGGCGGGGAAGTGGTTCATATAGCCTCGGCTATCACTTCCTTATGTCCGGTCGTGATGGTCAAGCGGATTAAGGCGTCCCTGTACATACCAGTTGTGGGAGTATGGGTTCGAGTCACTTCTGGGGTGAGTTTTCAGTTGTATATAGTCCTGGGGACCATTCAGGCTTGTTTGCATTTGTGTTCCTCACGTGTGCCCCAAAGAATGAGGTGATTTGATAAAATGCTATGCCCAAGATTACCATCCGAGTGCCGGCGGGGAAGTGGTTCATATAGCCTCGGCTATCACTTCCTTATGTCCGGTCGTGATGGTCAAGCGGATTAAGGCGTCCCTGTACATACCAGTTGTGGGAGTATGGGTTCGAGTCACTTCTGGGGTGTGAGTTTTCAGTTGTATATAGTCCTGGGGACCATTCAGGCTTGTTTGCATTTGTGTTCCTCACGTGTGCCCCAAAGAATGAGGTGATTTGATAAAATGCTATGCCCAAGATTACCATCCGAGTGCCGGCGAGGAAGTGGTTCATATAGCCTCGGCTATCACTTCCTTATGTCCGGTCGTGATGGTCAAGCGGATTAAGGCGTCCCTGTACATACCAGTTGTGGGAGTTTGGGTTCGAGTCACTTCTGGGGTGTGAGTTTTCAGTTGTATATAGTCCTGGGGACCATTCAGGCTTGTTTGCATTTGTGTTCCTCACGTGTGCCCCAAAGAATGAGGTGATTTGATAAAATGCTATGCCCAAGATTACCATCCGAGTGCCGGCGGGGAAGTGGTTCATATAGCCTCGGCTATCACTTCCTTATGTCCGGTCGTGATGGTCAAGCGGATTAAGGCGTCCCTGTACATGCCAGTTGTGGGAGTATGGGTTCGAGTCACTTCTGGGGTGTGAGTTTTCAGTTGTATATAGTCCTGGGGACCATTCAGGCTTGTTTGCATTTGTGTTCCTCACGTGTGCCCCAAAGAATGAGGTGATTTGATAAAATGCTATGCCCAAGATTACCATCCGAGTGCCGGCGGGGAAGTGGTTCATATAGCCTCGGCTATCACTTCCTTATGTCCGGTCGTGATGGTCAAGCGGATTAAGGCGTCCCTGTACATACCAGTTGTGGGAGTATGGGTTCGAGTCACTTCTGGGGTGTGAGTTTTCAGTTGTATATAGTCCTGGGGACCATTCAGGCTTGTTTGCATTTGTGTTCCTCACGTGTGCCCCAAAGAATGAGGTGATTTGATAAAATGCTATGCCCAAGATTACCATCCGAGTGCCGGCGGGGAAGTGGTTCATATAGCCTCGGCTATCACTTCCTAATGTCCGGTCGTGATGGTCAAGCGGATTAAGGCGTCCCTGTACATACCAGTTGTGGGAGTATGGGTTCGAGTCACTTCTGGGGTGTGAGTTTTCAGTTGTATATAGTCCTGGGGACCATTCAGGCTTGTTTGCATTTGTGTTCCTCACGTGTGCCCCAAAGAATGAGGTGATTTGATAAAATGCTATGCCCAAGATTACCATCCGAGTGCCGGCGGGGAAGTGGTTCATATAGCCTCGGCTATCACTTCCTTATGTCCGGTCGTGATGGTCAAGCGGATTAAGGCGTCCCTGTACATACCAGTTGTGGGAGTATGGGTTCGAGTCACTTCTGGGGTGTGAGTTTTCAGTTGTATATAGTCCTGGGGACCATTCAGGCTTGTTTGCATTTGTGTTCCTCACGTGTGCCCCAAAGAATGAGGTGATTTGATAAAATGCTATGCCCAAGATTACCATCCGAGTGCCGGCGGGGAAGTGGTTCATATAGCCTCGGCTATCACTTCCTTATGTCCGGTCGTGATGGTCAAGCGGATTAAGGCGTCCCTGTACATACCAGTTGTGGGAGTATGGGTTCGAGTCACTTCTGGGGTGTGAGTTTTCAGTTGTATATAGTCCTGGGGACCATTCAGACTTGTTTGCATTTGTGTTCCTCACGTGTGCCCCAAAGAATGAGGTGATTTGATAAAATGCTATGCCCAAGATTACCATCCGAGTGCCGGCGGGGAAGTGGTTCATATAGCCTCGGCTATCACTTCCTTATGTCCGGTCGTGATGGTCAAGCGGATTAAGGCGTCCCTGTACATACCAGTTGTGGGAGTATGGGTTCGAGTCACTTCTGGGGTGTGAGTTTTCAGTTGTATATAGTCCTGGGGACCATTCAGGCTTGTTTGCATTTGTGTTCCTCACGTGTGCCCCAAAGAATGAGGTGATTTGATAAAATGCTATGCCCAAGATTACCATCCGAGTGCCGGCGGGGAAGTGGTTCATATTGCCTCGGCTATCACTTCCTTATGTCCGGTCGTGATGGTCAAGCGGATTAAGGCGTCCCTGTACATACCAGTTGTGGGAGTATGGGTTCGAGTCACTTCTGGGGTGTGAGTTTTCAGTTGTATATAGTCCTGGGGACCATTCAGGCTTGTTTGCATTTGTGTTCCTCACGTGTGCCCCAAAGAATGAGGTGATTTGATAAAATGCTATGCCCAAGATTACCATCCGAGTGCCGGCGGGGAAGTGGTTCATATAGCCTCGGCTATCACTTCCTTATGTCCGGTCGTGATGGTCAAGCGGATTAAGGCGTCCCAGTACATACCAGTTGTGGGAGTATGGGTTCGAGTCACTTCTGGGGTGTGAGTTTTCAGTTGTATATAGTCCTGGGGACCATTCAGGCTTGTTTGCATTTGTGTTCCTCACGTGTGCCCCAAAGAATGAGGTGATTTGATAAAATGCTATGCCCAAGATTACCATCCGAGTGCCGGCGGGGAAGTGGTTCATATAGCCTCGGCTATCACTTCCTTATGTCCGGTCGTGATGGTCAAGCGGATTAAGGCGTCCCTGTACATACCAGTTGTGGGAGTATGGGTTCGAGTCACTTCTGGGGTGTGAGTTTTCAGTTGTATATAGTCCTGGGGACCATTCAGGCTTGTTTGCATTTGTGTTCCTCACGTGTGCCCCAAAGAATGAGGTGATTTGATAAAATGCTATGCCCAAGATCACCATCCGAGTGCCGGCGGGGAAGTGGTTCATATAGCCTCGGCTATCACTTCCTTATGTCCGGTCGTGATGGTCAAGCGGATTAAGGCGTCCCTGTACATACCAGTTGTGGGAGTATGGGTTCGAGTCACTTCTGGGG
This sequence comes from Procambarus clarkii, assembly GCF_040958095.1. Lineage (NCBI taxonomy): Eukaryota > Metazoa > Arthropoda > Malacostraca > Decapoda > Cambaridae > Procambarus > Procambarus clarkii. Next base: position 9,415,116 of record NC_091219.1, read on the forward strand.
TGTGAGTTTTCAGTTGTATATAGTCCTGGGGACCATTCAGGCTTGTTTGCATTTGTGTTCCTCACGTGTGCCCCAAAGAATGAGGTGATTTGATAAAATGCTATGCCCAAGATTACCATCCGAGTGCCGGCGGGGAAGTGGTTCATATAGCCTCGGCTATCACTTCCTTATGTCCGGTCGTGATGGTCAAGCGGATTAAGGCGTCCCTGTACATACCAGTTGTGGGAGTATGGGTTCGAGTCACTTCTGGGGTGTGAGTTTTCAGTTGTATATAGTCCTGGGGACCATTCAGGCTTGTTTGCATTTGTGTTCCTCACGTGTGCCCCAAAGAATGAGGTGATTTGATAAAATGCTATGCCCAAGATTACCATCCGAGTGCCGGCGGGGAAGTGGTTCATATAGCCTCGGCTATCACTTCCTTATGTCCGGTCGTGATGGTCAAGCGGATTAAGGCGTCCCTGTACATACCAGTTGTGGGAGTATGGGTTCGAGTCACTTCTGGGGTGTGAGTTTTCAGTTGTATATAGTCCTGGGGACCATTCAGGCTTGTTTGCATTTGTGTTCCTCACGTGTGCCCCAAAGAATGAGGTGATTTGATAAAATGCTATGCCCAAGATTACCATCCGAGTGCCGGCGGGGAAGTGGTTCATATAGCCTCGGCTATCACTTCCTTATGTCCGGTCGTGATGGTCAAGCGGATTAAGGCGTCCCTGTACATACCAGTTGTGGGAGTATGGGTTCGAGTCACTTCTGGGGTGTGAGTTTTCAGTTGTATATAGTCCTGGGGACCATTCAGGCTTGTTTGCATTTGTGTTCCTCACGTGTGCCCCAAAGAATGAGGTGATTTGATAAAATGCTATGCCCAAGATTAAGATCCGAGTGCCGGCGGGGAAGTGGTTCATATAGCCTCGGCTATCACTTCCTTATGTCCGGTCGTGATGGTCAAGCGGATTAAGGCGTCCCTGTACATACCAGTTGTGGGAGTATGGGTTCGAGTCACTTCTGGGGTGTGAGTTTTCAGTTGTATATAGTCCTGGGGACCATTCAGGCTTGTTTGCATTTGTGTTCCTCACGTGTGCCCCAAAGAATGAGGTGATTTGATAAAATGCTATGCCCAAGATTACCATCCTAGTGCCGGCGGGGAAGTGGTTCATATAGCCTCGGCTATCACTTCCTTATGTCCGGTCGTGATGGTCAAGCGGATTAAGGCGTCCCTGTACATACCAGTTGTGGGAGTATGGGTTCGAGTCACTTCTGGGGTGTGAGTTTTCAGTTATATATATATATATATATATATATATATATATATATATATATATATGTCGTACCTAGTAGCCAGAACGCACTTCTCAGCCTACTATACAAGGCCCGATTTGCCTAATAAGCCAAGTTTTCATGAATTAATTGTTTTTCGACTACCTAACCTACCTAACCTAACCTAACCTAACTTTTTCGGCTACCTAACCAAACCTAACCTATAAAGATAGGTTAGGTTAGGTTAGGTAGGGTTGGTTAGGTTCGGTCATATATCTACGTTAATTTTAACTCCAATAAAAAAAAATTGACCTCATACATAATGAAATGGGTAGCTTTATCATTTCATAAGAAAAAAATTAGAAAAAATATATTAATTCAGGAAAACTTGGCTTATTAGGCAAATCGGGCCTTGAATAGTAGGCCAAAAAGTGAGTTCTGGCTACTAGGTACGACATATATATATATATATATATATATATATATATATATATATATATATATATATATATATATATATATATATATGTCGTACCTAGTAGCCAGAACGCACTTCTCAGCCTACTATGCATGGCCCAATTTGCCTAATAAGCCAAGTTTTCATGAATTAATTGCTTTTCGACAACCTAACCTACCTAACCTAACTTTTTCGGCTACCTAACCTAACCTAACCTATAAAGATAGGTTAGGTTAGGTTAGGTAGGGTTGGTTAGGTTCAGTCATATATCTACGTTAATTTTAACTCCAATAAAAAAAATTGACCTCATACATAATGAAATGGGTAGCTTTATCATTTCATAAGAAAAAAATTTGAGAAAATATATTAATTCAGGAAAACTTGGCTTATTAGGCAAATCGGGCCTTGCATAGTAGGCCGAGAAGTGAATTCTGGCTACTAGGTACGACATATATATATATATATATATATATATATATATATATATATATATATATATATATATATATATATATATATATATATATATATATATATATATATATGGGAACAAGCCTGAATGGTCCCCAGGACAATATGCAACTGAAAACTCACACCCCAGAAGTGACTCGAACCCATACTCCCAGGAGCCACGCAACTGGTATGTACAAGACGCCTTAATCCACTTGACCATCACGACCGGACAAAATGAGGTGATAGCCGAGGCTATTTGAACCACCCCACCGCCGGCACTCGGATAGTAATCTTGGGCATAGCATTTTACCAAATCACCTCATTCTTTGGGGCACACGTGAGGAACACAAATGGGAACAAGCCTGAATGGTCCCCAGGACAATATGCAACTGAAAACTCACACCCCAGAAGTGACTCGAACCCATACTCCCAGGAGCCACGCAACTGGTATGTACAAGACGCCTTAATCCACTTGACCATCACGACCGGACAAAATGAGGTGATAGCCGAGGCTATTTCCTCACGTGTGCCCCAAAGAATGAGGTGATTTGGTAAAATGCTATGCCCAAGATTACTATCCGAGTGCCGGCGGTGGGGTGGTTCAAATAGCCTCGGCTATCACCTCATTTTGTCCGGTCGTGATGGTCAAGTGGATTAAGGCGTCTTGTACATACCAGTTGCGTGGCTCCTGGGAGTATGGGTTCGAGTCACTTCTGGGGTGTGAGTTTTCAGTTATATATATATATATATATATATATATATATATATATATATATATATATATATATATATATATATATATATATATATATATATATATATATATATATATATACATATATATATATATATATATATATATATATATATATATATATATATATATATATATATATATATATATATATATATATATATATATATATATATATATATATATATATATATATATATATATATGTGTGTATATCACGAAAATAAACACGTGATTAAGAATGTGACAATGTCAGACCACGGAGGAAAAATGAAACAGGAAATTTCCTTAAGTACTTTCGTATATTATTATTGGACCTTCTGAAGATGTATTTAATATACGAAAGTACTTAAGGAAATTTCCTGTTTCATTTTTCCTCCGTGGTCTGACATTGTCATATATATATATATATATATATGTTGTACCTAGTAGCCAGAACGTCGTACTCGGCCTGCTATGCAAGGGCCGATTTGCCTAATAAGTCAAGTTTTCCTGAATTAATATATTTTCTCTATTTTTTTTCTTATGAAATGATAGAGCTGCCCATTTCATTATGTATGAGGTGAATTTTTTTTATTGGAGTTAAAATTAACTTAGATATATGACCGAACCTAACCAACCCTACCTAACATAACCTAACCTATCTTTATAGGTTAGGTTAGGTAGCCGAAAAAGTTAGGTTAGGTTAGGTTAGGTAGGTTAGGTAGTCGAAAAACAATTAATTCATGAAAACTTGGCTTATTAGGCAAATCGGGCCTTGCATAGTAGGCTGAGAAGTGCGTTCTGGCTACTAGGTACGACATATATATATATATATATGTGTGTGTGTGTGTGTGTGTGTGTGTGTGTGTGTGTGTACTCACCTAGTTGTACTCATCTAGTTGTGTTTGCGGGGGTTGAGCTCTAGCTCTTTGGTCCCGCCTCTCAACCGTCAATCAACAGGTGTACAGATTCCTGAGCCTATTGGGCTCTATCATATCTACACTTGAAACTGTGTATGGAGTCAGCCTCCACCACATGCATTCCATTTGTCAACCACTCTGACGCTAAAAAAGTTCTTTCTAATATCTCTGTGGCTCATTTGGGCGCTCAGTTTCCACCTGTGTCCCCTTGTGCGTGTGCCCCTTATGTTAAATAGCCTGTCTTTATCTACCCTATCAATTCCTTTGAGAATCTTGAATGTAGTGATCATGTCCCCAAACTCTTCTGTCTTCCAGCGAAGTGAGGTTTAATTCCTGCAGTTTCTCCTCGTAGCTCATACCTCTCAGCTCGGGTACTAGTCTGGTGGCAAATCTTTGAACCTTTTCCAGTTTAGTCTTATCCTTGACTAGATATGGACACCATGCTGGGGCTGCATACTCCAGAATTGTGTGTGTGTGTATGTGTGTGTGTGTGTTTGTGTGTGTGTGTGTGTGTGTGTGTGTGTGTGTGTGTGTGTGTGTGTGTACTCACCTAGTTGTACTTACCTAGTTGTGGCGGGAGTTCAGCTCTGGCTCTTTGGTCCCGCCTCTCAACCATCAATCGACAGGTGTACAGGTTCCTGAGCCTATTGGGCTCCATCATATCTAGACTTGAAACTGTGTATGGAGTCGGCCACCACCACATTACTTCCTAATGCATTCCATTTGTCAACCACTCTGACACTAAAAATGGTCTTTCTAATATCTCTGTGGCCCATTTGGGCACTCAGTTTCCACCTGTGCCCCCTAGTGCGTGTGCCCCTTGTGTTAAATAGCCTGTCTTTATCAACCCTGTCGATTCCCTTGAGAATCTTGAATGTGGTGATCATGACCCCCCCCTAACTCTTCTGTCTTCCAACGAAGTGAGGTTTAATTCCCGTAGTCTCTCCTCGTAGCTCATACCTCTCAGCTCGGGTACTAGTCTGGTGGCAAACCTTTGAACCTTTCCCAGTTTAGTCTTATGCTTGACTACATATGTACTCCATGCTGGAGCCGCATACTCCAGGATTGGTCTGACATATGTAGTATATAATGTTCTGAAAGATTACTTACACAAGTTTCTAAATGCCGTTTTTATGTTAGCCAACCTGGCATATGCCGCTGATGTTATCCTCCTGATATGAGCTTCAGAGAACAGGTCTGGCGTGATATCAACCTCCAAGACTTTTTCTTTCTCTGACTCCTGAAGAATTTCCTGTTCCAGATGATACCTTGTATCTGGTGCCCTTCTTCCCACCCCTATCTTCATTACATTACATTTGCTTGGGTTAAACTCTAACAGCCATTTATTCGACCGTTCCTGCAGCTTGTCTAGGTCTTTTTGAAGCCTCAAACAGTCCTCTTCTGTTTTAATCCTTCTCATAATTTTGGCATCGTCCGCAAACATTGAGAGAAATGAATCTATACCCTCCGGGAGATCATTTATATATATCAAAAACAAGATAGGACCGAGTACAGAGCTCTGTGGGACTCCACTGGTGACTTCACGCCAATCGGAGGTCTCACCAATCACCGTAACTCTCTGCTTCCTATTGCTTAGGTACTCCCTTATCCACTGGAGCACCTTACCAGCTACATGTGCCTGTCTCTCCAGCTTATGTCCAAGCCTCTTATGCTGTACTGTGTCAAAGGCTTTCCGACAATTCAAGAAAATGCAGTCCGCCCAGCCCTCTTTTTCTTGCTTAATCTTTGTCACCTGATCGTTGAATTCTATCAAGCCTGTAAGGCAAGATTTTCCCTCCCTGAACCCATGTTGCCGATTTGTCACGAAGTCCCTTCTCTCCAGATGTGTTACCAAGTTTTTTCTCACGATCTTCTCCATCACCTTGCATGGTATACAAGTCAAGGACACTGGCCTGTAGTTCAGTGCCTCTTGCCTGTCGCCCTTTTTGTATATTGGGACCACATTCGCCGTCTTCCATATTTCTGGTAGGTCTCCCGTCTCCAGTAACTTACTATACACTATGGAGAGTGGCAAGCAAAGTGCCTCTGCACACTCTTTCAGTATCCATGGTGAGATCCCGTCTAGACCAACAGCCTTTCTAACATCCAGATCCAGCAGGTGTCTCTTGACCTCCTCTCTCGTAATTTCGAACTCTTCCAAGGCCACCTGGTTTACCTCCCTTTCTCCTAGCACAGTGACCTCACCTTGTTCTATTGTGAAGACCTCCTGGAACCTCTTGTTGAGTTCTTCACACACCTTTTTGTCTTTCTCTGTATACCTGTCCTCGCCTGATCTAAGTTTCAATACCTGTTCTTTCACTGTTGTTTTCCTTCTGATGTGACTGTGGAGTAGCTTTGGTTCGGTCTTGGCTTTGTTTGCTGTATCATTTTCAAAACTTTTCTCTGCTTCTCTTCTCACCCTGACGTACTCATTCCTGGTTCTCTGGTATCTCCCTCTGCTTTCTGGTGTTCTGTTATTCCGGAAGTTCCTCCACGCCCTTTCGTTCAGTTTCTTCGCCCTATTATACATGCCCTATTATACCGTGGATTCTATTATATACATACCTATTATACCATGTGTGTGTGTGTCTGTGTGTGTGTGTGTGTGTGTGTGTGTGTGTGTGTGTGTGTGTGTGTATTCACCTAGTTGTGTTTGCGGGGGTTGAGTTTTGCTCTTTCAGCCCGCCTCTCAACTGTCAATCAACTGTTTACTAACTACACTAACTACTTTTTTTTCACACCACACACACACACACACACACCAGGAAGCAGCCCGTGACAGCTGACTAACTCCCAGGTACCTATTTACTGCTAGGTAACAGGGGCATTCAGGGTGAAAGAAACTTTGCCCATTTGTTTCTGCCTCGTACGGGAATCGAACCCGCGCCACAGAATTACGAGTCCTGCGCGCATCCACCAGGCTACGAGGCCCCATAGGCCCCACATAGCCTTGTGTGTGTGTGTGTGTGTGTGTGTGTGTGTGTGTGTGTGTGTGTGTGTGTGTGTGTGTGTACTCACCTAGTTGTACTAACCTAGTTGTGTTTGCGGGGGTTGAGCTCTGGCTCTTTGGTCCCGCCTCTCAACCGTCCATCAACAGGTGTACAGATTCCTGAGCCTACTGGGCTCTATCATATCTACACTTGAAACTGTGTATGGTGCCAGCCTCCACCACATCACCTCCCAATGCATTCCATTTGTCAACCACTCTGACAGTAAAAAAGTTATTTCTAATATCTCTGTGGCTCATTTGGGCGCTCAGTTTCCACCTGTGTCCTTAAGTGCGTGTGCCCCTTGTGTTAAATAGCCTGTCTTTATCTACCTTATCAATTCCCTTGAGAATCTTGAATGTGGTGATCATGTCCCCCTAACTCTTCTGTCTTCCAGCGAAGTGAGGTTTAATTCCCGTAGTCTCTCCTCGTAGCTCATACCTCTCAGCTCGGGTATTAGTCTGGTGGCAAACCTTTGAACCTTTTCCAGTTTAGTCTTATCCTTGACTAGATATGGACTCCATGCTGGGGCTGCATACTCCAGGATTGGCCTGACATATGTGGTATACAAAGTTCTGAATGATTCTTTACACAAGTTTCTGAATGCCGTTCGTATGTTGGCCAGCCTGGCATATGCCGCTGATGTTATCCGCTTGATATGTGCTGCAGGAGACAGGTCTGGCGTGATATCAACCCCCAAAACTTTTTCCTTCTCTGACTCCTGAAGAATTTCCTCTCCCAGATGATACCTTGTATCTGGCCTCTTGCTCCCTACACCTATCTTCATTACATTACATTTGGTTGGGTTAAACTCTAACAACCATTTGTTCGACCATTCCTTCAGCTTGTCTAGGTCTTCTTGAAGCCTCAAACAGTCCTCTTCTGTTTTAATCCTTCTCATAATTTTAGCATCGTCCGCAAACATTGAGAGAAATGAATCGATACCCTCCGGGAGATCATTTACATATATCAGAAACAAGATAGGACCGAGTACAGAGCCCTGTGGGACTCCACTGGTGACTTCACGCCAATCGGAGGTCTCACCCCTCACCGTAACTCTCTGCTTCCTATTGCTTAGGTACTCCCTTATCCACTGGAGCACCTTACCAGCTACATGTGCCTGTCTCTCCAGCTTATGTCCAAACCTCTTATGCTGTACTGTGTCAAAGGCTTTCCGACAATTCAAGAAAATGCAGTCCGCCCAGCCCTCTTTTTCTTGCTTAATCTTTGTCACCTGATCGTTGAATTCTATCAAGCCTGTAAGGCAAGATTTTCCCTCCCTGAACCCATGTTGCCGATTTGTCACGAAGTCCCTTCTCTCCAGATGTGTTACCAAGTTTTTTCTCACGATCTTCTCCATCACCTTGCATGGTATACAAGTCAAGGACACTGGCCTGTAGTTCAGTGCCTCTTGCCTGTCGCCCTTTTTGTATATTGGGACCACATTCGCCGTCTTCCATATTTCTGGTAGGTCTCCCGTCTCCAGTAACTTACTATACACTATGGAGAGTGGCAAGCAAAGTGCCTCTGCACACTCTTTCAGTATCCATGGTGAGATCCCGTCTAGACCAACAGCCTTTCTAACATCCAGATCCAGCAGGTGTCTCTTGACCTCCTCTCTCGTAATTTCGAACTCTTCCAAGGCCACCTGGTTTACCTCCCTTTCTCCTAGCACAGTGACCTCACCTTGTTCTATTGTGAAGACCTCCTGGAACCTCTTGTTGAGTTCTTCACACACCTCTTTGTCTTTCTCTGTATACCTGTCCTCGCCTGATCTAAGTTTCAATACCTGTTCTTTCACTGTTGTTTTCCTTCTGATGTGACTGTGGAGTAGCTTTGGTTCGGTCTTGGCTTTGTTTGCTGTATCATTTTCAAAACTTTTCTCTGTTTCTCTTCTCACCCTGACGTACTCATTCCTGGTTCTCTGGTATCTCCCTCTGCTTTCTGGTGTTCTGTTATTCCGGAAGTTCCTCCACGCCCTTTCGTTCAGTTTCTTCGCCCTATTATACCGTGGATTCTATTATATACATACCTATTATACCATGTGTGTGTGTGTCTGTGTGTGTGTGTGTGTGTGTGTGTGTGTGTGTGTGTGTGTGTGTGTGTGTGTGTGTGTGTGTGTGTGTGTATTCACCTGGTTGATACCTGGTTGATGGGGTTCTGGGAGTTCGTCTACTCCCCAAGCCCGGCCCGAGGCCAGGCTCGACTTGTGAGAGTTTGGTCCACCAGGCTGTTGCTTGGAGCGGCCCGCAGGCCCACATACCCACCACAGCCCGGTTGGTCCGGCACTCCTTGGAGGAATAAATCTAGTTTCCTCTTGAAAATGTCCACGGTTGTTCCGGCAATATTTCTTATGCTTGCTGGGAGGACGTTGAACAACCGCGGACCTCTGATGTTTATACAGTGTTCTCTGATTGTGCCTATGGCACCTCTGCTCTTCATTGGTTCTATTCTACATTTTCTTCCATGTCGTTCACTCCAGTACGTTGTTATTTTACTGTGTAGATTTGGTACTTGGCCCTCCAGTATCTTCCAGGTGTATATTATTTGATATCTCTCTCGTCTTCTTTCTAGTGAGTACATTTGGAGGGCTTTGAGACGATCCCAATAATTTAGGTGCTTTATTGCGTCTATGCGTGCCGTATATGTTCTCTGTATTCCCTCTATTTCAGCAATCTCTCCTGCTTTGAAGGGGGAAGTGAGTACTGAGCAGTACTCAAGACGAGACAACACAAGTGCCTTGAAGAGTACAACCATTGTGATGGGATCCCTGGATTTGAAAGTTCTCGTAATCCATCCTATCATTTTTCTGGCTGTCGCAATATTTGCTTGGTTATGCTCCTTAAACGTTAGGTCGTCAGACATTATTATTCCCAAATCCTTTACATGCTGTTTTCCTACTATGGGTACATTTGATTGTGTTTTGTACTCTGTATTATGTTTAAGGTCCTCATTTTTACCGTACCTGAGTACCTGGAATTTATCACTGTTAAACATCATGTTATTTTCTGATGCCCAGTCGAAAACTTTATTAATATCAGCTTGAAGTTTTTCAATGTCCTCAGCCGAGGTAATTTTCATACTGATTTTTGTGTCATCTGCAAAGGATGATACGAAGCTGTGACTTGTATTTTTGTCTATATCTGATATGAGAATAAGGAAAAGCAGTGGTGCAAGGACTGTACCCTGAGGTACAGAGCTTTTCACTGCACTTGGACTAGATTTTATATGGTTGACAGTTACTCGCTGAGTCCTGTTTGACAGAAAACTGAGTATCCAGCGTCCTACTTTACCGGTTATTCCCATTGACTTCATTTTGTGTGCTATCACGCCATGGTCACATTTATCGAAGGCCTTTGCGAAGTCCGTGTATATCACATCAGCATTCTGTTTCTCTTCTAATGCCTCAGTGACTTTGTCGTAGTGCTCAAGTAGCTGTGAGAGGCACGATCTTCCCGCTCGAAATCCATGTTGGCCTGGGTTATGAAGGTCATTGGTCTCCATGAAATTGGTGACCTGACTCCTAATCACTCTCTCAAATACTTTTATGATGTGCGATGTTAGTGCAACTGGTCTATAATTTTTTGCCAATGCTTTGCTCCCTCCCTTGTGTAGAGGGGCTATGTCTGCTACTTTAAGTGCATCTGGTATCTCCCCCGTGTCCAAGCTCTTCCTCCACACTATACTGAGTGCCTGTGCTACCGGCACTTTGCATTTCTTTATAAATATTGAATTCCATGAGTCTGGACCTGGGGCCGAGTGCATGGGCATGTTTTCAATTTCTTTTTCAAAATTTAGTGCGCTCGTGTTTATATCAGTTATATTTACCGGGGTTTGAATATCCCGCATAAAGAAATTGTCTGGATCTTCCACCTTCATGTTGTTTATTGGAGTGCTAAACATGTCCTCATACTGCTTTTTTAGGATTTCACTAATTTCTTTGTCATCCTCCGTGTATGAACCTTCACTTGTACGAATAGGTCCAATACTGGCAGTGGTTTTTGCTTTTGATTTCGCATATGAGAAAAAATATTTTGGATTTTTCTTTATTTCCTGAATTGCTTTCTGTTCTAACTGCCTTTCTTCAGTTTCATATGAGTGTTTCAATTTCCGCTCGATTTCTTCAATCTCCCTATTTAAATTATTCCTTCTTTGACGGGAAATTCGTGTCTGCATAAGCAGTTCCGTTATTTTTTTCCTGCGTTTATAGTGTCGTCTGCGTTCTCTTTCTACGTTAGATCTCTTTCTGGCTTTCCTCAAAGGAACATGTTTCAGACAGACTTGATACGCTTCTGAAGTAAGTTTTTCTATTCCTTCTGTAGGACTTGTATTATTTAGAACAGTTCCCCATGGAATGTTTGTAAGTTCCCTGTTTATTATCTCCCAGTCTATCCTTTTATTATTAAAATTGAATTTACTGAATAGCCCCTCTCGCTTTATCAACGTTTTCGGTCTATTCTGAGTATTGATGGTCGTTTGCACTTCAATGAGTTTGTGATCTGAGTATGTGGTATCTGATATCGTAATGTCTCTGATAATGTCGTCATTGTTCGTAAAGACCAGATCTAGAATATTTTCATTTCTCGTTGGCTCCGATATCTGCTGATTGAGTGAAAATTTGTCACAGAATCTAAGTAGTTCTCTAATCTGTGGTTGGTTAGGTCCTGATAGATTTCCTGGTATAATATTATTGTTTGCTATTTTCCACCTGAGACTAGGCAAGTTGAAGTCACCTAGGAAAATAATATCAGGTATCTGGTTCTCCAAATTATCAAGGCTATTCTCTATTTTGCTTATCTGTTCTGTGAATTCCTCAGCCGTTGCATCTGGCGGTTTGTATATTAGTATAATCACTAAATTTATTTTCTCTATTTTTAATCCCAGTACCTCTACCACCTCATTTGTAACGTTTAGGAGCTCCGAGCATACAAGGTCTTCCCTAATATACAGACCCACTCCTCCATGTGACCTAATTTTCCTATCACACCTGTATAGGTTATATCCTGGAATCCAGATCTCACTGTCCAACAATTCCCCTGCATGGGTTTCTGTGAAAGCTCCAAATACTGCATTTGACTCCGTGAGGAGGCCATTTATGAACTGTACTTTGTTGTTTGTTCTTGTTTTCAGTCCTTGTATGTTGGCAAAGATGAATGAGGTTACTCTATTAGTGATAGTTTGAATGGGAGACTTTTTCGGCACGTCCATTAATCGTGGACATAATGAGTTTGTTCTGACCAGTACTGATTGTTGTAGGGCAGTTTTCTGTCGTAGTTGTAGTTCCCTTTCGGTGGGTAATTGTATCTGTAATTCTGGAATGCCAGTGGATCTGGCATCCAGTTCCATACACTCTCCATGCTGCTCCTTTTGAATTCTCTGCCGGTCTGGTATAAAAAATTTATAGAGTTTCCTCCAAATTCATTATCCTGCTTGCCACTCTTTATGTAGCGTTCCGTGCCTTTCACGTGAAAGTGTGGGCAGCTAAGGTCATAGCATTTTCTGTCCTCCAGTGAGGTTTGGCACATGTCAGGATGGAAAAACCTACATATTGATCCAAATCGACACTCACCTTTCCTAAGCATATTTAAACATTTTTTGGGATGTTGGTAACTGCATTCTAATCCTTTCTTATTACCAGCATATCTATGTCTGCATATGCCCTTTGCATAAAATTTGCATAAGTCTGTCTTCTGAATTGCTCTATCGAGAACCGTCGTGGTGTCTGTACCTATCGAGCTGTCAGTGCTGTCTGGTACACTTTCTAGTTTACTGTCATCTACATCCAGGCCTACTGAGTCAGAGTTTGCAACTTCCTGAGTTTCAGCCTCAGTTTCATCCCTGACTATAGCCTCCGCCCCTTGTATATTGGAATTGTTGTTCCTTTCCCACTCCTTCTGGATGGCTGGTAGGCTTCCAATGAATGATGTTTTCCGATCATGCGTCATGTTATCTAGAAGGTTTTTTAGGATATTCCAAGCTGGCAGGTCATTTTTACACACCCAGAGCAAGTGGCCATCTCTCAGTGCCGTAGTGTTACTCACTCCTGTACAAGCCGAATGGAATCTAGTCTTACAGATATAACATTCAATTCCCGTTACCTTCGACTTTAAGAAGTTGTTACAGTGGCCACAAATTTGTTTATTTACTCCCATTTTGCCTTGTTTTGTTGTATATATCTATATATTTATAATATTATATGTATATTGTATATTTGTAACAATATATATGTATATATATTTATATGTTTAATATTATAATATTATATGTATATCGTATATTTGTAATATTATGTGTGTTATTTTGTTCAAACTTTATGGCAGGTACTTAGCGTAGGAAGCGAGGCTGGTCCCCCGGTCAGTACAGGTGACCTCTTGTGGCCCAGGTTGATGTCACCAGTTTCCAGTTACCCGATTTATAACCACTGATGCCGCCTCTTGCCACTATTCTATATTTCTAGTGTTCTATATTTATAATATTCACTTCCAACTTATATGATGTTGTGATACCCGTTCCACATCACTGTTCCACGAATCACCGTTCACTATTTTTTTTTTTTTTTCGTTTTTTTTTATCCTAATACACGCATGTACACAAAGCCTCGTTCACTGGCTCACACGTGGTCTCCCGTTTATTCTCTATTTAACACAAAGTTCTATTGTTAATGACTATTTTCAATTTTCCAGCGGTCACTATGCACTTTGTTATGTCTGTAATCAGTAGTCCACGGCAGTAATCCTACGAATCCCTGTTAATGTCACGATTTTAACGGAGCGCGCACGGTACGTCTACCCCCTCCCTCGACCTCAACTCACACATCAAACACCTAGTTGTGTTTGCGGGGGTTGAGTTTTGCTCTTTCAGCCCGCCTCTCAACTGTCAATCAACTGTTTACTAACTACACTAACTACTTTTTTTTCACACCACACACACACACACACACACCAGGAAGCACCCCGTGACAGCTGACTAACTCCCAGGTACCTATTTACTGCTAGGTAACAGGGGCATTCAGGGTGAAAGAAACTTTGCCCATTTGTTTCTGCCTCGTACGGGAATCGAACCCGCGCCACAGAATTACGAGTCCTGCGCGCATCCACCAGGCTACGAGGCCCCATAGGCCCCACATAGCCTTGTGTGTGTGTGTGTGTGTGTGTGTGTGTGTGTGTGTGTGTGTACTCACCTAGTTGTACTAACCTAGTTGTGTTTGCGGGGGTTGAGCTCTGGCTCTTTGGTCCCACCTCTCAACCGTCCATCAACAGGTGTACAGATTCCTGAGCCTACTGGGCTCTATCATATCTACACTTGAAACTGTGTATGGTGTCAGCCTCCACCACATCACCTCCCAATGCATTCCATTTGTCAACCACTCTGACACTAAAAAAGTTATTTCTAATATCTCTGTGGCTCATTTGGGCGCTCAGTTTCCACCTGTGTTCTTAAGTGCGTGTGCCCCTTGTGTTAAATAGCCTGTCTTTATCTACCTTATCAATTCCCTTGAGAATCTTGAATGTGGTGATCATGTCCCCCTAACTCTTCTGTCTTCCAGCGAAGTGAGGTTTAATTCCCGTAGTCTCTCCTCGTAGCTCATACCTCTCAGCTCGGGTATTAGTCTGGTGGCAAACCTTTGAACCTTTTCCAGTTTAGTCTTATCCTTGACTAGATATGGACTCCATGCTGGGGCTGCATACTCCAGGATTGGCCTGACATATGTGGTAAACAAAGTTCTGAATGATTCTTTACACAAGTTTCTGAATGCCGTTCGTATGTTGGCCAGCCTGGCATATGCCGCTGATGTTATCCGCTTGATATGTGCTGCAGGAGACAGGTCTGGCGTGATATCAACCCCCAAAACTTATTCCTTCTCTGACTCCTGAAGAATTTCCTCTCCCAGATGATACCTTGTATCTGGCCTCTTGCTCCCTACACCTATCTTCATTACATTACATTTGGTTGGGTTAAACTCTAACAACCATTTGTTCGACCATTCCTTCAGCTTGTCTAGGTCTTCTTGAAGCCTCAAACAGTCCTCTTCTGTTTTAATCCTTCTCATAATTTTAGCATCGTCCGCAAACATTGAGAGAAATGAATCGATACCCTCCGGGAGATCATTTACATATATCAGAAACAAGATAGGACCGAGTACAGAGCCCTGTGGGACTCCACTGGTGACTTCACGCCAATCGGAGGTCTCACCCCTCACCGTAACTCTCTGCTTCCTATTGCTTAGGTACTCCCTTATCCACTGGAGCACCTTACCAGCTACACCTGCCTGTCTCTCCAGCTTATGTACCAGCCTCTTATGCGGTACTGTGTTAAAGGCTTTCCGACTATCCAAGAAAATACAGTCCGCCCAGCTCTCTCTTTCTTGCTTAATCTTTGTCACCTGATCGTAGAATTCTATCAAGCCTGTAAGGCAAGATTTTCCCTCCCTGAACCCATGTTGCCGATTTGTCACGAAGTCCCTTCTCTCCAGATGTGTTACCAAGTTTTTTCTCACGATCTTCTCCATCACTTTGCATGGTATACAAGTCAAGGACACTGGCCTGTAGTTCAGTGCCTCTTGCCTGTCGCCCTTTTTGTATATTGGGACCACATTCGCCGTCTTCCATATTTCTGGTAGGTCTCCCGTCTCCAGTAACTTACTATACACTATGGAGAGTGGCAAGCAAAGTGCCTCTGCACACTCTTTCAGTATCCATGGTGAGATCCCGTCTAGACCAACAGCCTTTCTAACATCCAGATCCAGCAGGTGTCTCTTGACCTCCTCTCTCGTAATTTCGAACTCTTCCAAGGCCGCCTGGTTTACCTCCCTTTCTCCTAGCACAGTGACCTCACCTTGTTCTATTGTGAAGACCTCCTGGAACCTCTTGTTGAGTTCTTCACACACCTCTTTGTCTTTCTCTGTATACCTGTCCTCGCCTGATCTAAGTTTCAATACCTGTTCTTTCACTGTTGTTTTCCTTCTGATGTGACTGTGGAGTAGCTTTGGTTCGGTCTTGGCTTTGTTTGCTGTATCATTTTCAAAACTTTTCTCTGTTTCTCTTCTCACCCTGACGTACTCATTCCTGGTTCTCTGGTATCTCCCTCTGCTTTCTGGTGTTCTGTTATTCCGGAAGTTCCTCCACGCCCTTTCGTTCAGTTTCTTCGCCCTATTATACATGCCCTATTATACCGTGGATTCTATTATATACATACCTATTATACCATGTGTGTGTGTACTCACCTAATTGTACTCACCTAATTGTGCTTGCGGGGGTTGAGCTCTGGCTCTTTGGTCCCGCCTCTCAACCGTCAATCAACTGGTGTACAGATTCCTGAGCCTATTGGGCTCTATCATATCTACATTTGAAACTGTGAATGGAGTCAGCCTCCACCACATCACTTCCTAATGCATTCCATTTGCTAACTACTCTGACACTGAAAAAGTTCTTTCTAACGTCTCTGTGGCTCATTTGGGTACTCAGCTTCCACCTGTGTCCCCTTGTTCGCGTCCCACCAGTGTTGAAAAGTTCGTCCTTGTTTACCCGGTCGATTCCCCTGAGGATTTTGTAGGTTGTGATCATGTCCCCCCTTACTCTTCTGTCTTCCAGTGTCGTGAGGTGCATTTCCCGCAGCCTTTCCTCATAACTCATGCCTCTTAGTTCTGGGACTAGTCTAGTAGCATACCTTTGGACTTTTTCCAGCTTCGTCTTGTGCTTGACAAGGTACGGGCTCCATGCTGGGGCCGCATACTCCAGGATTGGTCTTACATATGTGGTGTACAAGATTCTGAATGATTCCTTACACAGGTTCCTGAACGCCGTTCTGATGTTAGCCAGCCTCGCATATGCCGCAGACGTTATTCTCTTTATGTGGGCTTCAGGAGACAGGTTTGGTGTGATATCAACTCCTAGATCTTTCTCTCTGTCTGTTTCATTAAGTACTTCATCTCCTATTCTGTATCCTGTGCCTGGCCTCCTGTTTCCACTGCCTAGTTTCATTACTTTGCATTTACTCGGGTTGAACTTCAACAGCCATTTGTTGGACCATTCACTCAGTCTATCCAGGTCATCTTGTAGCCTCCTACTATCATCCTCTGTTTCAATCCTCCTCATAATTTTTGCATCGTCGGCAAACATTGAGAGGAACGAATCTATACCCTCTGGGAGATCATTTACATATACCAGAAACAGTATAGGTCCAAGGACTGACCCCTGCGGGACTCCACTTGTGACGTCTCGCCAATCTGAGACCTCACCCCTCACACAGACTCGTTGTCTCCTGTTGCTTAGGTATTCCTCTATCCACCGGAGTACCTTCCCTCTCACTCCAGCCTGCATCTCCAACTTTCGCACTAGCCTCTTGTGTGGCACTGTATCAAAGGCTTTCTGACAATCCAAAAATATGCAGTCTGCCCACCCTTCTCTTTCTTGCCTTATTTTTGTTGCCTGGTCGTAGAATTCAAGTAACCCTGTGAGGCAGGACCTGCCATCCCTGAACCCATGTTGATGCTGTGTTACAAAGTTCCTTCGCTCCAGATGCTCCACTAGTTTTTTTCGCACAATCTTCTCCATCAGCTTGCATGGTATGCAGGTTAGGGACACTGGCCTGTAGTTCAGTGCCTCCTGTCTATCCCCTTTCTTGTATATCGGGACTACGTTAGCTGCTTTCCAAGTATCTGGCAGTTCCCCTGTTGCCAGTGATTTGTTATACACTATGGAGAGTGGTAGGCTCAGTTCTCTTGCTCCTTCCTTTAGAACCCAAGGGGAGATTCCATCTGGGCCTATAGCCTTCGTCACGTCCAACTCTAGTAAACACTTCCTTACTTCCCCACTGGTAATCTCAAACTCTTCCAGTGGTTCCTGGTTAGCTATTCCCTCACTTACCTCTGGAATTTCTCCTTGTTCTAAGGTGAAGACCTCCTGGAATTTCTTATTCAATTCCTCACACACTTCCTTGTCATTTGTAGTGAATCCTTCCGCCCCTATCCTTAATCTCATAACCTGTTCCTTTACTGTTGTTTTTCTCCTAATGTGGCTATGCAACAATTTAGGCTGAGTCTTTGCCTTGCTTGCGATGTCATTTTCGTATTGTCTTTCTGCCTCTCTTCTCATCCTGACATATTCATTCCTGGCATTCTGGTATCTTTCTCTGCTCTCCAGTGTCCTGTTATTCCTATAGTTTCTCCATGCCCTTTTACTTTGCTGCTTAGCTAGCCTACATCTTTGATTAAACCATGGGTTTCTCATCTTCATTTCTCTGTTTTCCTTTTGGACTGGGACAAACTTGTTTGCTGCGTCCTTGCACTTCTGCGTGATGTAATCCATCATATCTTGGGCCGTCTTTCCCCTGAGCTCTGTTTCCCATGCTATATCTGTTAGGAATTTTCTTATCCCCTCATAGTTTCCCTTTCGGTATGCTAACCTTTTGGTTTCGGTATCCCTCCTCGAGTTCAATAACCCTTCTTCAATCAAGTACTCAAACACCAGTACACTGTGGTCGCTCATTCCTACTGGGTCCTCAAAACCGATTTCTCTTATGTCGGAGTCGTTCAGAGTGAAGACTAGGTCGAGTCTCGCTGGTTCGTCATTGCCTCTCATCCTTGTGGGTTCTCCGACATGCTGCGTTAAAAAGTTGCTTGTCACCACCTCCAATAGTTTGGCTCTCCACGTATCCTCGCCTCCATGCGGTTCCTTGTTCTCCCAGTCAATCTTTCCGTGATTGAAGTCGCCCATGATGAGCAGGTGGGATCTATTTCTACAGGCAGCAGAGGCTGCCCTCTCAATTATAGTGTTAACTGCCTTGTTGTTGTTTTCATACTCTTGACTGGGTCTCCTGTCATTTGGTGGAGGGTTGTATATTACTGCTACTACTATTCTTGGTCCTCCCATTGTTATGGTGCCTGCTATGTAGTCTCTGAACTCCTCACAGCCCGGGATGGCCATCTCCTTAAAACTCCATTCCCTTCTCATGAGTAGGGCCACTCCGCCTCCTCCTCTACCTTCCCTCTCTTTCCTTATTACTGTATACTCCTGGGGAAACACGGCATTCGTTATGATTCCAGAGAGTTTTGTTTCAGTGAGTCCGATTACATCTGGGTTAACTTCTTGTGCTCTTTCCCTTAGTTCACTTGTCTTGCTTGTGATCCCATCTATGTTCGAGTACATCACCCTGAAACTGACTCTCTTCTGCTTCTTTTCTGGGGGGGACCTTTGGGATCTGGGGTGAGTGGGAGCTGGGGGGACCTGGCACGGGGGGATTGGTGGAGGAGGGAGGGCTTGGGGTGGTGGGGGAGAGGGGGAGGGTACAGGGGGTGGATAAGAGGGGGAGGGTACAGGGGGTGGATAAGAGGGGGAGGGTACAGGGGGTGGATAAGAGGGGGAGGGTACAGGGGGTGGGTAAGAGAGGGAGGGTTGGGGAAGCATGGGGGGAGGAGAGGCTGTGGGGGATAGGGGAGATGGGGGGGCTTGGGGGGAGAGAAAAGGGTGGAGGGCTTGGGGGGCGTGGGGGAAAAGGGAGGGCTGAGGTGGGTGAGGAAGAGGGGAGGGTTTAGGGGAGTGGGGGAGAGGGGAAGACTTAGGTGGGGTGGGGGAGAGTGGGGGGCTTAGGGGGGAGGGGGAGAAGGGAGGGCATGGGGGTGGGAGAGACGGGAAGGCATGTGGGAGAAGGGAGGGCATGGGGGATGGGGGAGAAGGGAGGTCCTGGGGAGAGGGGTGAGGGGGAGAAGGGGGGTGAGTGGGGGGAGGGGGGTGGGTGGGGGGAGGGTGCCCTAGGTGGGTACTTAGTGGGGGGCTGACAGGGGATGGGGCAGGTTGGGTGTCTGTTGGGTAGAATTTGGGGGTGGTGCCCCAATCCCTGTGGCTGTTGCACTGTTTGAGGAGGGTTCTCCACTTCCCTCTGGGATTGTAGGGTTCTGGGTTGTGGTACTCTGATTTCCTTCTCTCTCCCTGCGCTCCTTCCTCGCGTCTGCTGTCCGTATTCTCTCTTCCCTTGTCATATCCCTCTGCAGGAATATTTTCTTGAACTTCTCTACACCTTTTAGACAACACTTCCTTGCTAGCAGTTCC
>NC_091219.1:9439968-9509133 GCF_040958095.1 Procambarus clarkii
GCCGGGATGAACCTGTTTACTGCCTCCTGACACTTTTGGGTAACATAGTCCATCATACACTGTACAGACCTGTCTCTGAGGTCTGTGTCCCAAGGTATTTCACTTAGGAAACTTCTCATCTGTTCATAATTCTCCTTTCGGTATGCCAGCCTTTTGATTCCTAGTTCTTTTTGGGGGGAGATAAGTCCTAGCTCTACCAGGTACTCAAAGTTCAATACACTGTGGTCACTCATTCCCAAGGGCGCTTCCATCTTAACTTCCCTTATATCCCACTCATTTAGGGTAAATATCAAATCGAGCATTGCTGGTTCATCTTCTCCTCTCATTCTTGTTGGTTCTTTGATGTGCTGGCTTAGAAAGTTTCTTGTTGCCACGTCCAGCAGCTTAGCTCTCCATGTTTCTGGTCCTCCATGCGGGTCTCTGTTCTTCCAATCTATCTTCCCATGGTTGAAGTTTCCCATAATTAGTAGTCCAGATCCATTCCTGCTAGCAACAGAAGCTGCTCTTTCTATTATGTTAATGGTGGCCATGTTGTTTCTATCATATTCATGTCTAGGTCTTCTGTCATTTGGTGGTGGATTATATATGACTACGACTATAATTTTTTTCCCTCCATTTGTTACAGTACCTGCTATGTAGTCATTGAAACTTTCACAGCCCTGAATATCCATCTCCTCAAAATCCCAGCCTTTTCTTACCAGCATAGCTACACCACCCCCACCTCTTCCTTCCCTCTCTTCCTCATAACATAATAGTCCTGTGGGAACACTGCATTTGTTATCGTTTTCGTGATCTTTGTTTCTGTGAGGTCTATTATGTCTGGGTTTTCCTCTAGTACCAGTTCTCCAAGCTCATTTCCTTTATTTGTAATTCCATCTATGTTAGTGTACATCGCTTTGAGGCTCACTTTCTTCTGTCCCTTCTCAAATCGCCTCCTTGGTGAGTGTTCTGCTGGTGGGGGAGGCTGTTCCATGGGTGTGAGGACCCGTGAGGTGGATAACAGGGTCTCAGAGGATACTGGGATGAGGGGCGGGGGATCCAGTGTAGGGGGAGGGTATGGGGTGAAAGGGGAGGGAGGACGGGAAGGAAAGGGGGGAAGGGAGGACTCGGGAGGAGGGGAGGGGTAGAAGGGTGGGGATTGGGTGTTGGGGAAGGGAGATTTGGCTGAACATTTGAGTGGGGGCAGGGAGGGTTTGGGGTAGGGGGGTTTTCTATGCAGAGGAGGGGGGCGGGGTTGTCCTACCTTCTGGTGTTACTGGGTAGCTGGTTGTGGGTTCCCCCCTCGCCTCTGGGGGTGTTGTGTTGGGAGCTGTGACTTCCTGGTTTTCCCCTCTCGCCCTGCGCCTCTTCCTTGCTTCTGCCGCCACAGCTCTCTCCTCCCTTGTCATGTCTCTCTGGAGGAATACATTTTTGAATTATCCCACGTTTTTCAGGGAGCTCTTCCTTGATAGGATCTTCTCTTTTGTGTTCTCGTTTGCAAACACTATCTTTATCATTCGGTCTCGGTCTTTGTTGTGCCAGCCTAGCCTGAAAACCTTCTCAATGCTATGCTCAGCCCCTTCCATGTCTAGTGCCTTTAGTACTTCATTCACTGCTGCTTTGTCCTTGTCATTCCACTCTGTCCTATTAGATCCTTCCTGCTCTTTAATACCCACAGTAAGCACTGATCTGTTCCTTTCCAGCAGTTGGCTAGTGGAGCGTGCCGCCTCCTGTGAGGTGGCTGCTTTCATGGCCACCTCCATCACTGCAGTCATTACTTCAGAGTTATTTTTTTTTAGTATTTCCGGTAAAAAAAATAACTCTGAAGTATTGACTGCAGTGATGGAGGTGGCCATGAAAGCAGCCACCTCACAGGAGGCGGCACGCTCCACTAGCCAACTGCTGGAAAGGACACACACACACAGAGTGTGTGTGTGTGTGAGTGTGTGTGTGTGTGTGTGTGTGTGTTTGTGTGTGTGTGTGTGTGTGTGTGTGTGTGTGTGTGTGTGTGTGTGTGTGTGTGTGTGTGTGTGTGTGTGTGTGTGTGTGTGTGTGTGTGTGTGTGTGTGTGTGTGTGTGTGTGTGTGTGTGTGTGTGTGTGTGTGTGTTTGTGCATGCCTTTGCATACCTGGTACCTTAACCACTCGACCCCACCATGACAGTGCAAAAGTCGTTGGTAGCCTTGGCAATATCCACAACGGCCCGACAGCACTTGGCGGTAAGCTTGGGCATAGATATTTCATCCAATTACCTCACTTTGTGTTACCATGTGAGCAACACAAGTGCGAACAAGCTTGAATGGTTCCTGTTCTGCTATGAACCTTGGCATACCAGGTACGCCAAGGTGCATAGTGCTTTTGGCCGTCTGGATTCGAATCCTTCTGGGGTGTGGAGTTTTCAGTTGCATATTGGCTTAAGGACCATTCAAGCATGTTCATATTTGTGTTGTTCACATGGCCCCACAAAGTGAGATGATTCGGTGAAATATCTATGCCCAAGCTTACCACCAAGTGCTGTTAGGTCGTTGGGGATATATCCTCAGCTACCAATGACTTTTGTACTGTGGACTGAAGATTTCCTCCTAGACCAGCAATAACACTAGAGTAGTCATCATGTGGGTTATGCAGTAAATGTTGACTCCGGGTCACTGCGTCCAGTACTCCAGGCCAAAACTCCAATATGTTGAAACCGGTAGAACCCTCTCCTACGTCCCCAATGCAGATCTACCGGGGAATTACACTGTACCAACTGCAACAGTCTAATATATTAATAATATAGCATAGGAAATTATACCTAAGGAAATGAGAGAGGCTTTCTGGGATTTTCAGTAAATTATGCCTCTTATCTCGGTTGAAATTCTAATGTTAGGAGCTCACAACAAAAGAAATGATTTTTAGATACAACCGGGACGCGTCCTTGGAGAATGCAACAGCTCGATATGTAGCAATTCGTTTGACGGCACGACTCTGCTGTACAATTTGCACCTCTGAGTGAGACAATTCTGCGGTTATAAGCACAAATATGGCGTCAATCTGGAGAGCACAGTGATGCATATGTCTCTCGTACCAGGAGCTCAGGAACTCCGCCCCATGGCGGGGCGCTCCTCCCCCTCTCATCAGCTGGTAGTCACTGCACACATTTTCGGTGCAAATTCAAACCTTGTCCTTTCCTGACATTCTCACTCCCTAAGATTCTAACTCCCCAACACTCTCTCTCACTAATATTCACATTCGCTAACATTATACCGGGGGTCGGAAAATGAATGATGAAATGAAAAGAATAATAAAGTAATGGGTGGATGTTTGGGGCGAGGGAGGAAGAGAAAGGATGAGGGAGGTAAGAGGAAGGAGTATGGGAGTAGCGAGGAGTGGTCAGGTAGAGAGGTAGGAGGGAGGAGAAAGGAAGGAGTGGTCAGGGGAAAGGGAAAGTTAGAGAGAGGAAGAGAATGGGATCACTAAGGGAAGTAGAAGGTACATAGTTAGAAGTAGTAGTTGAAGAAAGTAGTTGCCACCATCCATTCTAAACTTAGTACAAATTAGACAAGGAATGGAACTTGTTTGTACTTTAAGCTGTTATTAACTGTTGGGAATGTATCAAAGACATCAGCTGTAAGCATATACCCATAATCTTTAAACCGGTAAGATCAGAGTGCTCCAAACTCTAGTTTGCAATATATCAGAAAAATCCAAGATCTATGGAACACAATTAAAGTCAGATTAAAAAGTAAGTTAATCAAGTACTTATTTAACACTAGCTGTACCCGGCCACACATTGCTGTGGCTCAGCAATGCATGTGCGTTACTTAGCCACAGCAACCTTTCCCTGTCTCCCAGTCCTCCCCACCATTCCCCCTCCCTCGTTCCCTCGCCCTTCCAACAATTCCTCACTCCCCCATCCCCGCGTCCTCTCAACCAGTTCCCACTCCCCTGTCCCCTCGTCCTCCCCACCATCCCCTACTCATCTGTCCCCTTGTCCCCCCTTCCCCACCATTCACCATTCCCCTGTCCGAATGGTGACAGGCGACTGGCGACTACTCCGTTGTGAACCCTGGCTGGAATATTTCCCGTCCTCCCTCCTTAATTATCACTCCCTAACATTCTCCCTACCTAATTATCACTCCCTAACATTCTCCCTCCCTAATTATCATTCCCTAACATTCTCCCTCCCTATCATTCTCACTCCTAAATAGTCTCACTTCCTAACATTCTCCTTCCTAAACATTTTCACTCCCAAAACATTCTCACTCTCCCAACATTCTCCCTCACTAACATTCTAACTCCCAAACTTTCTGCCTCCCTAACATTCTCCCTCCTGTTACTAACCCGACCCCATCGTCGGAGCATGGATCAGTGACGTCAACGCCATCTGTGAGTCCGCTCCCGAAACCCCCACAAAATTGACGGCGCCAACTGGCGGTGGCAGAATGATACCTGCAAGAGACTCTAGATTCCTGCCCTGGTCAGCCCGTAGAGTCGCTGTAGCTGACTTTTGGTGAGGTGGCGCCTCGAAATAAGCGCCATCTGTTATGATATCAGTTGCATGTCAATGTCAGAGTCCGTAAGTGGCATGTACTAGTTTCACAAGTACCAGCCAGTTTACTGATGACGTGTCAGTATCCACAGAGGCGACGTTGTTGTTGTTGTTGATTTAGGGGCGACGACGGTCGTGGGATCGGATGCGCCCTGGCGTACCCGTGATGGGTGAATCGCGAAGCCAAATCGCAAAACAAGTGACGCCAAACACTATAAACTAATACGGCATATAAACGCACAGACAGGCAGATGATTGGGGAGCCCCAGGAGTCCCTCAGGGTGACAAGCACCGGCCCCGCCCCACACAGAGAACAACAGGTAGCAAAACCAAAACTCGGCCCCCAACTAAAATGCAAAAAGTCATCCAGTGTCCTTCGGCAGAGCAGAAGCCGGCCGCCCACCACGACTGAGGGTACACCAGGAACCAACCAAGACCCGCCAACCCCCGGCACCTCTCGGCCAAGCCGGCCCCCCGAACACCGTCACCCCGCCGGGAGAACCAGCCAAACACACACACACAAAAAAAAATCTATCAACAATCCCGTGACCCAAGGCGATATGTGCGCCAGGCGTCGCACAATTGGACTGGTGAAAAGGGATGCCAAACGGCAGTAACAAAGCCAAAACGCGGAAACAGGACGTTAAGTGGCGGCTCCCAGGCGGAGGTGTTCAGACATCCGCTCGTCGTCAAGGTTGAACCATGACTCCACAGAGGCGACGTAGGGCTGCAGTGGTACGAAGACAATGAGTCTACCCTATTATATCTCTACTCCATTCTGCTTTACGTGAACAGTGAGCTGCCGCCGAAGAGGAACTGAGTAGTTTTTGCTGTCTGCCTGTGAAGTGGCAGTGACAGAATTCAGCGTATCCCAGGACTGGCTAGAGGAAGAGACGACCGACAGTGAGGTGCTACGGAGGAGTGTAACTAGCTAGTTGCAAGAAGCTCATGCCAGGGGTTTGCTACCCTTGTATTTGTTCGTGTAGAGGCCCAGCAGCGCGAGGCTGATATTCTCTGCCAGCACCAGGCTGGAGAGTGATTGTGGGCATTCACAAGGAGCACCTAGTGATACTGTAGATAGGCTGGCCCGTGGCTAGGGTAGACTCGTTGGTGTTTCCCAGTACTGGTTGAGGACGGTACTGTGTGTTGAGCTAACACGGAAGTTGACAAGGCTGCATTGTATGAGCATCGAGGAGCGCTTAGTGTCCTATGAGAGCGACACATGTGTATATATCAGTGTAGTAATACTTCGTTTATGATTCTATTTAAGGTGATGGGAAAGTGATAATATGTGAATATATTGATAAAGGATGAACTGTCATATTCCTTTCAACTCCCCCCTTGTTTTTTTTTACTTGCATTACCAAGCTCACTCCTTGAAAGCCACTACTGACTTGGGGTCGGATACTTTGGTTCCTCCAGCAAAGAACCCGGTTGCGACCCATAGTGGCCGTAACACTCCCAAACATTCTGCCTACCAAACATTTTCACTCCCAAATCATTCTCACTCCTTAACGTTCTCCCTACATAACATGCTCCCACACTAATATTCTCACTACATAACATTCTCTCTCCTCAATATTCTCATTCCCTAACATTCTCTTTCCTGGCATTCTCTCTCCCGAACATTCTCACTCCCTAAGATTCTCACTCCCCAACATTCTCACTTCCTAGCATTCTCTTTCCTAACGTTCTCTTTCCTAAAATTCTCCCTCCCTAACATTTTCATTCCCAGCATTCTCACTTGGTTATTCTCAATGTTCCTCTTGGTTATCTGTGCTGTGTTCCACTTGGTTATCTGTGCTGTGTTCCTGTTGGTTATCTGCACTGTGTTCCTCTTGGTTATCTGCGCTGTGTTCCTCTTGGTTATCTGTGTAGGGTTCCTCTTGGTTATCTGTGTTGTGTTTCTTTACGTTATCTGAGAAACACAGACGACAGATATAGACAATAGACATCAATTATACATCAGCGAAGCATTATAAATATCTCTAAATGATGGAATATCTGTATTTCTGTCTATTGTATACACATAGTTGCATTCACCTAATTTTGCTTGCAGGGGTGAAGCTCTGCTCTTTCGGCCCGCCTCTCAACTGTCAATCAATCAACTATTACTAACTACTAACTAGCTTTTTTCCACACACACACACACACACACACACACACACACACACACACACACACACACACACACACGGGCCGGTGGCCGAGCGGACAGCACGCTGGACATGTGATCCTGTGGTCCCGGGTTCGATCCCGGGCGCCGGCGAGAAACAATGGGCAGTGCTTCTTTCACCCTAATGCGCCTGTTACCTAGCAGTAAATAAGTACCTGGGAGTTAGTCAGCTGTCACGGGCTGCTTCCTGTTGTGTGTGTGTGTGTGTGTGTTGTAGGAAAAAAAAGTAGTTAGTAACAGTTGATTGACAGTTGAGAGGCGGGCCGAAAGAGCAGAGCTCAACCCCCCTAAACACAACTAGATGAATACAGACACACACACACACACACTTTGCTTGCCACTCTCCATACTGGAGTCACTGGAGACGGGAGACCTACCAGAAATATGGAAGACGGCTAATTTGGTCCCAATATATAAAAAGGTGACAGACTACAGGCCAGTGTCCTTGACTTCTATACCATGCAAGGTGATGGAGAAGATCATGAGAAAAAACCTAGTAACACATCTGGAGAGAAGGGACTTCGTGACAAATCGCCAACATGGGTTCAGGGAAGGTAAATCTTGCCTTATGGGCTTAATATAATTCTACGACCAGGTGACAAAGATTAAGCAAGAAAGAGAAGGATGGGGGGACTGCATTTTCTTGGACTGTCGGAAAACTTTTGACACAGTACCCCATAAGAGACTGGTACATAAGTTTTGAGAGAGAAGCAGGAGTGACTGGTAAGGTGATTCAGTGGATAAGGGAGTACCTAGGTAAAAGGAAGCAGACAGTTAAAGTGAGGGGTGAGACCTCAATTTGGCGTGAAGTCACCAGTGGAGTCCTAGAGGGCTTTGTACTCGGTCCAATCCTGTTTCTGATATACGTAAATGATCTCCTGGAGGGAATAGACTCCTTCCTCTCAATGTTTGCTGACGATGCCAAAATTATGAGACGGAAGAGAAGGACAGAGGAGGAATGCTTAAGGCTTCAAGAAGACCTAGACAAACTGAATGAATGGTTGAACATTTGGTTGTTAGAATTTAACCCAAACAAATGTAATGTAAAAAAGATAGTTGTAAGAAGCAGGAGGCCAGATACAAGGTATCATTTGGGAGATGAAATTCTTCAAAGAGTCAGAGAGAGAGAGAAAGAAAGACTTGGGGGTTGATATCACGCCAGACCTGTCCCCCTGCATAAGTACGTATAAAGAGGATAACATCAGCGACATATTCCAGGTAGGCCAACATATGAACGGCATTTAGAAACTTGTATAAGGAATCATTCATAACTTTGTATACCACAGTTATGAAAAAGTTACTTGTTATGGGGGGGCCCCATCCCCGCTCAGCTCGTTGTCGCCGTGTGGGGGCTTAGTGGGCGGCTGCCGGAGTGTGATGCTCCTTGGGACAGTCCTCTGTCCTTTTCTAGCCTTGTGCTCCTGCTGCCGTCCTCTCCAATTCTGCTGGGCATCTTTTCCTTTTCCTTCTGTTTCGTTTTTCTCCCCCCTCTTCTCCTATCTGCTTGCCGTTTCCTGCCGACCTTTTGCTCGTTCTGGTTCTTCCCTTGGACTTCTTCTATTTTGACGCCCGGGTGCTTGAGGAGGCATACTCTTGCACCCGTAGAATTGCAGTACCCGACGTCGCGAGCGAGGGGAACCTTTTATTGTCAATCCCCATTTCGTCACTGAACCCGATCTCGACGGACTGTCGGTTTCTTAAGGTGGCGTTTGTGGGGCGTATACTCACGACGCACCCCTAGGAGGTCCCGACAAGATCGGCGATAGCTTCTTGTTGGGTGTCCTGCCTCTAATTGTGGCTCCATGGTGGGTGTGGGGGCACATTCGTGAGTGAATTCTTCTTTTCGTCAAGATGATAACCCCTGTTTCGGCTTCTTCTGGTTTACCTTCTCAGGCTCGTGGGGTCGGCAACCAAGCCCCCGAGTCGGTCCGTATTGGAAGACCGGGCTCTGTAGCCTCCGCTGCATTGGGCCCCGACCTTGCTCCTCCTTTGGCCTCTCTGACTCCTTTCCCTGGCTCCCCTCCCTCCTCTGTGGTTGGGTCGAGCCCCAAGCCCCCAGTGGTGACTACCTCGTCCCCTGGCGCGGCTCCTTCTCTAGTTGTAACTACTGCGCCTTTTAACCCCTCTCTCTCTGGGGGTTCTCACCGCCGTCCTCGTCACGGCCGCCCTCGCTCGATTCCTTCCAGTTCTGCTACCTATCAAGCCTTGTTTGGTCCCGCTTCGTGGGCCAAATATTTTGATCTCCTCCCTCTTGATTCTGCGCCTCCTGACGATTTCTCCCTCCATCGACATCTCATTGATTCGGTGGATGCCTCCATTACTTTCAACCCCACTCGTCTCGGTACACGTGTCGTTGCTGCTCCTTCTCAGGATGCTGCTTCCCGCTTGGCTGCCTTATCCTGCCTTGGCGAGACCCCCGTTCGGGTCTCGAAGAACGCTCAGTTGAATGCCAGTGTTGGCACTATTTTGCTCCCGCCCCATGTTGCGACCGGTGTTCGGGACCTGCGCGACTGCCACGACGATATTCGACATATCCTCGCTGCCCAGGGCCATTCTGTTCTCCAGGTGGACACGTTTACTCGTCCCCCTCGTGGTAGTCACCGTCAACCCCTCCAGGTTGTGAAGATTACCTTTGATGGTAGGACCCTTCCACCCTCTGTCATTCTTGCTGGTGCCAGGTGCTCTGTCCAGGAGTACATTCCTTCTCCTCGGCTCTGCAACAAGTGCTGGAGGTTTGGGCATGGTGCCCTCCACTGCTCCGGGACTGTGTCTCTCTGTCCTTTGTGTGGTGGCGAAGGTCACTCTAAGTCGGAGTGCACTTCTTCCCAGGTTCGTTGCCTCAACTGCGGTGAGGCCCATCCTACCTTCTCCCGTGCATGTGTCCATTACAAGCTTGAGGCAGCCGTCCTCAACTTGAAGCACCGGGAGCGTTTATCTTTTCCTGAGGCGAGGCGCCAGGTTCGCCGGCTCTCGCCTTATGCTAATATCTCTTATGCTCGCGTGTTGCGCTCTTCCTCTCCTCGTCCTTCCCGCCTTCCTCAGACCCACAACCGTTTCCGGGCCTTGGACCCTGATGCGCCCACTGCCCCCTCCTCTGTTCCTTTGGGTTCTCTCCCGAAGGATCCTCCTCCTGGTCCTCTGTCTGGGGTTCCCCTTCCTTCTACCCGGTCTGTCGTGTCTTCTGTGTCTTCTTCCTCGTCCCCCTCCGATCCTCCTTCCCATCCTCTTCCTCCATCTATCGGCTCTCCCCACCGCCTGTCGGTGTGGGCGAATGTCCATCGCTCTCCTAACGGCCGTCGTGTGTGCTCTCGTTCGGCTTCTCCTGTTGAGACACTGGAATCCGTTGCCCGGTACGTAGTTGCTGGGACACCGGTCTCTCTAAGTCAGAAGCGTAAGCCTGGCTCCTCTCCTTCCTCTTCCCCAGCGGGTAAGAAGGCTTCGCTTTCTTCCTCAGCTCCTCCTTCTGGCTCTGTTGCTCCTTCCCCTCCCGTTTCAGTGCTTGCGCCCCCTGTTCCTGATATGGAGGTTTCTTTGGCCCCTGCTTCCCTTTCGGTTGCTGCTCCTGCTGGGGTGCGCTCCCCTCTTTCTACTCCCCCTCTTCCTGCTGCTGTCCTTGACTGCTCCTCTCCGTTGTCTCCTCTTCCTCCTCCTCCTCCTCCTCCTCCGGACCCTGCCCGCCCACCTCTGATCTGTTCTCCCGTTTCCTTCCCTCCGTCTTTGCCCAGTTTACCCATGCCCCCTAACCCTGACTTTGCTGACCCTGATCCCGACCCTGATATTCTTTAACGTGCTCTGATGCTCTTCCGCCTTTGTTTCTTCCTTGTTCTCTGTTTTTGTCCTTTCTCTTCTCGTCGTTGTCCATTCTTCAATGGAACGTTCGAGGTTATTACGCCAATTTCCTCGAACTCCAACTTCTGATTTCGCGGTTTTCGCCCCTTTGTGTCTGTCTCCAGGAGCCAATGCTTGGTGCTCGTCCTGGTCGTTTTCGTGGCTATTCCTTTCTCTCCCCCCCCCCCAGCCATTGCTGGGGCTTCTAATTCTTCTGCTCTCTTGATTCGGGCTGATGTTCCCTTTGTTCCTTTACTTTTTCCTTCGCCTCTCCATTGTTCTGCTGCTTGTATCTTTGTGGGGAAATGGTACACAGTTTGTTCCATTTATCTCCCCCCGAGTGTCCCGCTCTCTCTTCCTGATTTGAAACACCTCCTAGACTCCTTGCCGGAGCCTGTGCTCCTGCTGGGTGACTTCAATTGTCGTCATTCTCTTTGGGGTGACGTTCTGACGAATACCCGGTGTCGCCTCCTTGAGCCGTTTCTCCTCTCTTCTTCCCTGTCTCTTCTGAATTCTGGTGAGCCCACTCATTTGGACTCTCGGACTCGCACCCTTTCTTGTCTCGATCTTTCTCTCTGCTCTTCTTCTCTTTACTTAGATTTCACGTGGCAGGTTCTTGATGACCTCCATGGAAGTGATCATTTCCCCATCCTTGTTTCCTTTTTCTCTTTTCGCCCTTCCCTGTCTTTCCCTAGGTGGCAGTTTGCTAAGGCAGACTGGACCCTATTTACCCTCAGTGCTGCTCTTTCTGACCTCTCCCTTCTGCCTCTCTCTCGCGCTCTCCTCCTTTTTCATGACACTGTCTTCAACGCTGCCCTCCGCTCTATTCCTCGCTCTTCCTCTCGGGGTCCACGGAAGTGCGTTCCCTGATGGAATGCGGACTGTGCTCGGGCTGTCCGCTGTAAGTGTGCAGCCTGGAAGAGGCACCGCCGTAGGCAGACGACCGATTCTTTTCTTTTCTTTCGGAAAGCGAGTGCGGTGGCCCGTAGGGCCATCCGTACGGCTAAACGTGAATGTTGGGCATCTTATGTCTCAACAATTACGTCCGAAACCCCTCTGGCCCAGATCTGGAAGCGTATCCGCAAGATAGCGGGTAAGTTCGTTCCCGATGTTTCACCGGTCCTTCACCTCCATGATACTCTTGTGGCGGACCCGTTGCAGGTCGCTTCCGAACTGGGTTCCCACTTTTCTTCTGTTAGCTCTGGTCTTCATCTTCCCCAATCTTTCCTTCTTCGTAAACCTGTCCTTGAGTCTCGTCCTTTAGATTTCTGCACTCATCTTCAGCTTCCATATAATGATCCCTTCTCTCTCTCTGAACTTCGTTCTGCCCTGGCCCTCTGCGGTTCTACGGCGGCGGGCTCCGATGGTATTCATTATGAGATGCTTCGCCATCTCCCTCCGAGCACGTCTCAGTATTTACTGAGTCTGTATAATCGGATCTGGGAGTCGTCGTCAGTCCCTGAGGACTGGCTCGATGCCGTTGTCCTCCCTGTTCGCAAACCGGGGTCTCTGGGTACTTCCCCTAAGGACTTTCGCCCTATTGCTCTCACAAGTTGTGTCTGCAAACTCTTTGAACGTATGGTTAACGTTCGTCTGATGTGGTTCCTGGAACACCATCACCTCCTCTCCCCTTCTCAATTTGGTTTCCGCAAGTGCCGCAGCACGACAGATGTCCTGGTGAACTAGGAGGTCTATATTCGTACTGCTTTTGCTGCGAAGACCTCCGTTGTTGCCGTCCTTTTTGACCTAGAAAAGGCTTACGACACCACTTTGCGTTATCATATCCTATCTCAACTTCATTCTTTTGGCCTTCATGGTCATCTCCCTCTCTTTCTCCGCAGCTTCCTCTCTCGTCGTTCCTTTCGGGTGCGCCTTGGTACCGCTCTCTCTCCCTCTTTTCAGCAATACGAAGGTGTGCCCCAGGGTAGTGTTCTGAGCACTACTCTTTTTCTGGTTGCCCTCAATGGTCTTCTTTCCTCTCTTCCTTCTGGTGTCTTCTCCGCTCTCTATGTCGATGATCTTACCCTTTGTTGTCAGGGTGATGATTCGCCTCTCCTTCAACGCCGGCTTCAACTTGCAATTGATGCCGTGTCGTCTTGGGCCTCAGGTCATGGCTTCAAGTTCTCTACTTCTAAGACTTGTGCCATGACTTTCACGCGAAAACGGGTTGTTCTTCGTCCCTCTTTGTCACTTTATGGTCATCCCCTTGAATACAAAGATTCCGCGAAGCTTTTGGGGTTATTCCTTGACACTCGTTTGTCTTGGTCTCCCCATATCTCTTACTTCCGTGTTGAGTGCTCTAAGGCCCTTACCCTCCTTCGGGTCTTGTCCCATACTTCTTGGGGGGCAGATAGGCGCACTCTCCTTGCTTTACATTCCTCTCTCGTCCTGTCTAAGCTCGATTATGGTTGCCTTGCTTACTCGTCTGCTTCTCCTTCTACTCTTCGCCGTCTTGATGCTTTGCACCATACTGGGTTGCGCCTCAGTTCTGGTGCCTTTCGTTCGACTCCCATCCTTAACTTGTATGTTGACACTGGCTTCCTGTCTCTCCAGGACCGCCGTGATCGCTACTGTCTTCGCTATCTTGCGCGGTCCTTGCAACATCCTTCCTCTCGCCACTGTCGTGCTTTAACTTTTACCCCTCCTGCGGTTCCTGTTCCTCTTCACCACCTCCCTCTTTCTGTCCGGTTTTCTCGCCTACAGGATTCTCTTTCCGTTCGTATTTCTGATGTTTCTCCTCGTGTTGTTCCTTCTTTGCCCCCGTGGAGGGTCCCTCTTCCGCGGTTTTGTACATCCTTGACCCGTATCACTAAAGCTTTTACCCCTCCTACGGTTCTAAAACGCCTTTTCCTCGAGCACTTTTCTTCTCACTCCCGCTCCGTTTCTGTCTTCACCGATGGGTCTAAGTCAGCGGACGGTGTTGGCTACTCTGTTGTTTTTCCTGATCGCACTTATATGTGTCGCTTGCCTCCGGAGACTAGCATCTTTACAGCGGAACTTTATGCTATTCTCTATGCTCTTCGTCTCCTGCTTTCTCGTTGTCAGTCTTCCTTTGTGGTTGTTGTTGACTCTCGTAGTGCCCTCATGGCTCTCGGGTCCTTTGATCCGGTTCATCCAGTAGTTTTCGAGATCCAGCATTGGCTGTTTCTCGTTCACAGTAAATTTAAGTCGGTTGAGTTTTGTTGGGTTCCCAGCCACATTGGTGTGTCTTTAAATGAGCGTGCGGATGCTGCCGCCAAGGAAGCTGTCCGCTCTTGTCCCATCTCTCGTAAAGGCATTCCGTATTCGACTTTTACCCGGTTATCCATTCCTCAGTCCTTACCCGTTGGCAGGCTTCTGGGTTGTCTGTTACTGGTAACAAGCTACGTACTCTTAAATGTTGTGTTTCCTCGTGGCCGTCCTCCTTCCACCGTAACCGGCGGTGGGAAACAGCTCTGGCGAGGTTGCGTATTGGCCATACTCGCTTAACCCATGGTCACTTGATGGAGCGCCGCCCTGCTCCTTATTGTCCTAGTTGCATTGTCCCTCTTACGGTCGTGCATGTCCTTCTTGAATGTCCTGACTTCCAGGACGAGCGTGTGTCTTGCTTTCCGACCGCCCCTCGCGGTCACCTGTCCCTCGATAGAATTCTTGGTGACTCGGATACTTTTGATATCGTTCGCCTTATGCGTTTTTGTTCTCGTATTGGCATCCTTGGTGATATTTAGCGCCCTCTGATTATTTTGCGTCTTTGATGATGCTACATAGCCTTCCCGGTTTGGTGCCTTCTTTTGATAATTACTTACTTACTTACTTGTTATGGGGGGTATGAGGTATTACTGAGAGGGCCAATAGCTAGAATCAAGATGTAACAAAAACAGTGGGGTAGATAGGCCCAGCCCCCAAGGAACATAGGTTCCTGCTAATGCTTCAAGGCTTTAGACTACAGGTCTGCTGTCTAGTATACAATCATCTACACCACTTCAACAGGATTAATGGATACACCTCAGAAAGTAACTTATTTATTAAACCCTCTAACAACCCCCATATACATTACTATAATAACAACACTTTACCACACTATCTTACGTTAACTACCTTGGTCCACATAGGCAGGATACAAGGCTTACACTTGGGCAAAACTAGGGTAAAGTCTACTTGAATATAGGCACATGAAAGGCTTGAAGCAGCCTGGGGTAGCTAAGCCCCACGTGGTACCCTAGTCACAACACAATACACTTAGGGATGCCCAAAACACTGGCTTAGAATACTCAATAACTACAACTTTTGCCAGAGACCGGTTACACAGGGTTATACTTACCTTAGTGAATCACTGTAGACTAAGGTAAGGGAAAGTGAGAAGGAGGAAGAGAATGGAGACAGAGCCACAAAGGAAAGATGTTGCCACAAGCACAGCCAGACCAGAGGAGGAGGAACCAGCACTTAGTCCTTGAGCTCTCTCATGGTGTTGTTGCCGGGAAGCTACCTAGTTGATCGTGCAGCTTCAAACAATACAAGTCTTCACCGGCCTTCGTTACTAGTTACTTTAATTGTTCTAAGAATAGCTGATAACTAGTTCATTATTATATTTAATCAACAACGAGCTCAGAGTCTGAATGTTCTGTGAGAAACAAGATTCATCTTACTTTTGGCAAGGGCGACAGGAATAAGGAATACCCCCGGTTTTAAGGAGCCATAATATAAATGTTATTGTAATTAAATATCCTTCTCACATGATCCAATTCTATGAATGTATAGTAATTATTTAGAGTTCACATTGACCACTGGTTTCCAAGTAAGGAATCCAGGGTCGTAACAACCACATATATCAGACCAATCCCGGAGTATGCAGCTCCAACATGGAGTCCATATTTAGTCAAGCATTAGACTAAACTGAAGAAGGTTCAAAGGTTTGCCACCAGACTAGTACCCGAGCTGAGAGGTATGAGCTATGAGGAGAGACTACAGGAATTAAACCTCACGTCGCTGGAAGACAGAAGGGTTAGGGGGACATGATCACCACGTACAAGATTCTTAAAGGAATTAATAGGGTAGATAAGAACATGCTATTTAACACAAGCACACGCACTAGGGGACTCAGGTGGAAATTGAGTGCCCAAATGAGCCACAGAGATATTAGAAAGAACTTTTTTAGTGTCAGAGTGGTTGACAAATGGAACGCATTAGGAAGTGATGTGGTGGAGGCAGCCTTCATATTCAGTTTTAAGTGTCAATATAATAGAGCCCAGTAGGCTCAGGAACCTATACACAGTTGATTGACAGTTGAGAGGCGGGACCAAAAAGCCAGAGATCAACCCCCATAAGCACAAATAGGCGAGTACACAACTATCACCCAAATCCTCCCTCTCCTCCTTACCCCGAGAATCCTATACCTTCCCATCCCCTGGTCTTCCTCCTGCCACAAGCAGGCCCAGGCAAGAATTAGGCTCTCCATCCCCCACCCCGCCTCCCCCCAAACCCCTGTTAACTACTCCATAGGAGGGCAGGCCCTCACCTCAAGCAATCCCTGCCCCCCAACCCCAAGTACTACTTTTCCCCTCCCCCTCAGGACTTCTTCCTGTCCCAAACAGACCAAGGCAAGACTTAAGCCTTTTGTTTTCCACCTCAGCTCCTCCTGAACCACTGGCAACTTCTCTACAGGAGGAGGAGAACCCTACCCAAGTAGAAATGCTCGTGGATCAACTTCCTACACTTATAGGGAGGGAGGGTGAAAATGGATATAGGAAAGTAAGCTTCAAGGTAATGTACTCAAACATCGATTGGATTACCAATAAAGCAAGCGAACTGACGGAAAGGGTGCAGGAAAAAACCCAGATGCAATAGGATTCATGGAAACAAAATTGTCAGGAGTCATAACAGACGCTCTGTTTCCACAGGACTACTATATAGTAAGGAAAGTTAGGGAAGGGAGAGGAGGTGGAGGAGTGGCCCAGCTGATAAGGAAGGACTGGAGCTTTGATGAGATGGAAATTCCGGGCTCTGACGGTTTCAGAGATTACATAACAGGAACTATGACAATGGGTGGACCGAGGATAATAGTGGCAGTCATTTACAACCTTCCATTAAATGACAGAAGACCCAGACATATGATGATGTCGTGTGATAGGAACAGCATGGCAATCAATAATATAATAGAGAGAGCAGCTTCAGTTGCCTGCAGGATTCGCTCCAGAGTCTTAATCATGAACAATTTCAACCATGGAAAGATAGACTGGAAGAATAAGGACCCACATGAAGGTGCAGAAACATGGAGAGCTAAACTCTTGGAAGTAGCAACAAAGAACTTTCTGAGCCAGCATGTCAGGGAACCCACTAGAATGAGAGGCAATGGCAAACCAGCTACATTCGAATTGATATTCACCTTGAATAAGTCAGAAATAGGAGAAGTCAAATTTGTAGCCCCCATAGAAATCAGTAACCACAGTATATTGACATTTGAGTATCTGGTGGAGGCGGATATCCTATCCAAGGATGGGATCGGAAGGGAAAAGACTGTATTACTGAAGAGGAAAATATGAAGATGAGGAACTTCCTAAGGGGGAATATCATGGAAAACAGAACTCAGAGAGAAGAATATACAGGATATGATGGACTATGTCATACAGAAATACCAGGAAGCTGCAGATAGATTTATCCCGGTCTAAAAGGAGAAAAGCGAAGAGCAACAGAAGAATCCATGGTTCAACCAGGAATGTTAGGTAGCGAAGCAAGTGAGTAAAAGAAAATGGAGAAAGTACAGGAATAACAGAACACCAGAGAGCAGGGAGAGATACCAGAGGGCAAGAAATAAGTACCTCAGAGTGAGAGAGAGAGAAGTAGAGAGACAGTATGAAAATGACTACGCGAGTAAAGCTAAGACCCGACCAAAGCGGCTCCACAGCCACATCAGGAGGAAAACAGCGGTGAAGGAACAAGTGATGAAACTGAGAAAAGGGGAGAATAGATACACAGAGAATGACAAGGAGATGTGTGAAG
Source organism: Procambarus clarkii (assembly GCF_040958095.1). Classification (NCBI taxonomy): domain Eukaryota; kingdom Metazoa; phylum Arthropoda; class Malacostraca; order Decapoda; family Cambaridae; genus Procambarus; species Procambarus clarkii. Next base: position 9,457,457 of record NC_091219.1, read on the forward strand.
AACTCAACAAAAGATTCCAGGAGGTCTTCACAAAAGAACAAGGAGAAGCCAATGCGCTAAATGTGGAGGAGAAGGAAACCAAGCAGCCTTGGAGGATTTTGACCTCAATAGTGATGAGGTCAAAAGGAATCCGTTGGAGCTGAATGTGACAGAGGCTGTTGGGCCTGACAGAATCTCACCGTGGATACTAAAAGAAGGTGCAGAAGTCCTAAGCGTGCCACTCTCTATGGTGTATAACAAGTAACTGGTAACAGGAGACCTACCGGAAAGCTGGAAGAGAGCTAATGTAGTCCCAACATACAAAAAGGGTGACAGGCAAGAGGCACTGAATTACAGGCCAGCTTTCCCAACCTGTTTACCATGCAAGGTGATGGAGAAGATCGTGAGGAAAACGCTCGTAGAACATCAGGAGGGAAATAACTTTGTAATGTACCACCAGCAAGGGTTCAGAAATGGTAAATCGTGCCTCACTGGGTTAATAGAATTCTATGACCAAACAACAAAAATTAGGCAAGAAAGAAAAGGGTGGGCAGACTGCATTTTCTTAGACTGTCAGAAAGCTTTTGACACAGTACCCCATAAAAGGCTGTTACGAAAGTTGGAGCAACAGGCAGAAGTAAAATGGAAGGTGCTCCAGTGGATAAGGGAGTATCTAAGCAACAGGAAACAACGAGTAACTGTGAGGGGGGGATCTATACTTGGACCCATCCTGTTTCTAATATATGTAAACGATCTTGCAAAGGGTATAGACTCAGTCTTCTCAATGTTTGCTGAGGAAACAAAAATTATGAAAAGAATCAAGACAGATGATGATAGACAGAGACTACAGGAGAACCTGGACAGCCTAGAGAAGTGGTCTAGAAAATGGCTATTAAAGTTCAACTCAGGAAAGTGCAAAGTAATGAAATTAGGTGAAGGGAGCAGAAGGCTGAACACAAGGTACCATCAGGGAGGTGAAATCCTACAAGAGTCAAATAGGGAGAAGGATCTGGGGGTTGATATCCCACCGAACCTGTCCTCAGAGGCTCACATCAAAAGGATATCCTCAGCGGCACATGCTAGACTGGTCAACATAAGAAATGGCTTTAGAAACTTATGTTAGGAATCGTTCAGACCCCTGTATACCACTTATGCCATATATATCCTGGAATATGCAGCTCCAGCCTGGAGTCCATACCTAGTTAAACACAATACAAAGTTAGAGAAGATTCAGCGGTATGCCACCAGACTGGTCCCGGAACTGAGAGGTATGAACTACGAGGAAAGACTAGAGGAGCTGAAACTCACGTCCCTGGAAGACGTAATAGTAAGACGGAGACATGATAGTCTACTAAAAAATTCTCAGGGGAATTGTCAGTGTGGACAGAGATAAACTCTTTAGCACGGGCGGTACACGAACAAGGGGACACAGGTGGAAGCTGAGTACCCAAATGAGCCACAGAGACATTAGAAAGAACTTTTTCAGTATCAGAGTAGTTAACAAATTGAATACATTAGGCAGTGATGTGGAGGAGGCTGACTCCATATACAGTATAATACAATTGTACACATACAATTGTATATATGGCAGAGCCCAGTAGGCTCAGAAACCTGTACATCAGTTGATAGACAGTTGATAGCCGGGACGAAAGAGCCAAAGCTCAACCCCCGCAAGCACAACTAGGTGAGTACAGCAATATGGACAATGTTTGGCTAACACTGATATATAAGCACTGTCATACAAAGAATGCTATAAGCACTGTTAGGGTATCACTGCTATAAGCACTGTTAGGGTATCACTGCTATAAGCACTGTTAGGGTATCACTGCTATAAGCACTGTTAGGGTAACACTGCTATATGCACTGTTAGGGTAACACTGCTATAAGCACTGTTAGGGTAACACTGCTATAAGCACTGTTAGGGTAACACTGCTATAAGCACTGTTAGGATAACACTGCTATATAAACAAAATTAGGTAAGCAGTGTGAGGTAATCAGTGTTGGGAAAGAGGAACACGTTCAGGAGAGACTCAGCAGTGTTCCAGGAACCCAGAGGTTGCCAGGTCGACCAATGTGTTAAGAAAACGAGTCATATTATGTGTCGTGCTGGACTGGTTAGCTGCGGCTCCGGCTAGACAACACAGCTCCAGTTTTTACGCAGCGAGGACCCAGGAAACTGTGAGAGGTGCCAGCGCTCTCCTTGGGGAACATCTCTCAGTACATCCTTAAGCGCCCGGGGAACCCCACACCAGCCACACGTGTCCCGCCAGCAACACCTACTGAACCACTCACCTGCCACAGGTCTTGGTCAGTATCACCTCCTCTAAAGCAGTCGTCAACACCTTCACCTCTCCAGCAGAAGTCACGATGAAGTTCTTGCTGCTCTCAGCTCTGTTGCTGACGGTGAGTGGAGCTTTTTAATACCTTGGTTCCTGTGGGACAAGGTCAGTATTCAATCACAATATGATTTAATAATAATGGTATAATAAGTATTATAATAAGTATAAGTATAAAGGAATGTTAAAAATTCGAGAAATGCAGTGTTGCATTTCTTGAGAGTTTGCATTTCTTGGACTCCACCATCAGTGGAGTGCAAGAAATGTGTATGTACTTTATTCACAATAATGAACTGCTGGGAATCTTAGCTAAGTATCCAAAATTTGCTTTCTGTAAGTGCAGCCTTCACATAACTGTAAAGCTGTCGGCCAGTTGGGTGGGTGTAGAGTAAGACTTGTAACTGTGTGACTCACCATATATGTAAAGTGCCTTGTATAGTGACTGTTGTGAGCCTCTTGTTGAATCACTTGTGATATAAAAACGATTATCGATGTGTATATGTATTTGTGTAAATGACTGAATATATATGTACACGTATATATAACATTAGCAATTGTGTAACTAGCTTCAAAAGATTGTCACTTGCTTAGCTAAATGAACTATGGTGTTCAGTTCCTGAACCCATTATGTACCTCTGTAACCCTTTCCACCACTGCCCACGGCATGGGTCTGGGGTACATAATAATGAAAGAATCAATCAATATAATTTAATAGTGTTTGTTGACTTATGCATCCTATGAGTCTTTTATTATGCATCCAATACCATTCTGTGGAGATGAGGAGTCATAATAACGTGGCTGAAATATGTAGATGACTTGAGAATGACTTGAAAATGGTCCAGCACGGACCGAAATGTCGCTCCTTCACCTTCTAGTGTGTGGCTTGGTCAACCCATTCTGTGAGCGGTAGTGAACCCCATGCCAATTCTGTGAGTAGTATTAGACACTATCCCCTTCCTGTGTATTGTATTGTATCCAATAATCTTCTTGCGAGCGGTAGTGAGCCCCATACCCATCCTGCGACCGGTAGTAAATCTATACCACTCCTACGACCGGCAGAGAACCCTATACCCATCCTGCGAGTGGTAGTGAACCCTATACCCATCCTACGAGTGGTAGTGAACTCCCATACCCATCCTACGAGCGGTAGTGAATCTATACCAATCCTGCGACCGGCAGAGAACCCCATACCCATCCTGCGAGCGGTAGTGAACCCTATACCTATCCTGCGAGCAGTAGAGAACCCCATACTCGTCCTGCGTGCATTAATGAACCTCATACTCATCCTGCGTGCAGTAATGAACCCCATACCCATCCTGCGAGCGGTAGTGAACCCCATACCTATCCTGCGAGCAGTAGAGAACCCCATACTCGTCCTGCGTGCATTAATGAACCTCATACTCATCCTGCGTGCAGTAATGAACCCCATACCCATCCTGCGAGCGGTAGTGAACCCCATACCCATCCTGCGAGCGGTAGTGAACCCTATACCTATCCTGCGAGCAGTAGAGAACCCCATACCCGTCCTGCGAACAGTACTGAATTCCATACCAATCATGTGAGTGGCAGTGGTTTCTAAAACCATTCTTTTGAGGGGATCCATACCCATTTCCTTTAAGTGGTTATAGATCCTCTATCCTTTCCCTATAAAGGAAAGGGTTACAGAGAAATATAATGGGTTCAGGAACTGAACACCATAGTTCATTTAGCTAAGCAAGTGGCAATCTTTTGAAGCTAGTTACACAATTGTTAATGTTATATATATATATATATATATATATATATATATATATATATATATATATATATATATATATATATATATATATATATATATGTATATATATATATATATATATATATATATATATATATATATATATATATATATATATATATATATATATATATACATATTAGTATATTTTGGTAGCAGTCTTTCTTGTAAAGATATGTTGTTAAATATTACCGAAAGGGTAAGATTAATGATTCTAAGACAAATCTTCTCAATATATCTTACGTTTTTCTTCACTGTCAAGGGTAATTGAAAAATTAACTCTCCAAAGTTCATTTTCACATTTTTATTTATGGTATTGAACCATAAATTGCATTGTGAATGGTAATGAACTTTGGAGAGGTAATTTCATAATTACCCTCGACAGTGAAGAAAAGCTCTGATAGAAATCTGCATTTATTAATTCATGCAACTATTTACTTAACTAATATTCAATAATTATTCTGACGAATTACCAGCGTCGGAATAATACTAGGGATATATTTATCTTTTAGTATGTAACCTCGCAGATTTATGTGTTAAGGCAGCTCTTTAATTAATTATAACTACAGTTCATTTAATGCTCTCTTAATATTTTATTGAATTAATCTAGATCCTTAGGACACTGATTCCTGGATTATATTTTCAGATTCCTTTATTTATTTTCCTCTTTTTTGTATAAAAAGAGGTGGTCCTTCGAAGCTATCGTTGTATTCAATTAAAATTGATTATTATTAATATTTAGAGCTAGGCTTTCCCACACCTATCCTGTGTGGCAGTGCATCCAATACTCTTTCTGTGACGACAGATTGAAAGAGTTGAATGGTACAGCAGTCAGCTCTCTGGAGCGAAGGATCAGTGGTACAGCAGTCAACCATTGTTGGGTGATGGCTCATTGGTACAGCAGCCAACCATTGTGGAGTGGTGGTTCATTGGTACAGCAGTCAACCATTGTGGAGTGGTGGTTCATTGGTACAGGAGTCACCATTGTGGAGTGGTGGTTCATTGGTACAGCAGCCAACCATTGTGGATTGATGGTTCAGTGGTACAGCAGCCAACCATTGTGGAGTGGTGGTTCATTGGTACAGCAGCCAACCATTGTGGAGTGATGGTTCAGTGGTACAGCAGCCAACCATTGTGGAGTGTTGGTTCATTGGTACAGCAGCCAACCATTGTGGAGTGATGGTTCAGTGGTACAGCAGCCAACCATTGTGGATTGATGGTTCAGTGGTACAGCAGCCAACCATTGTGGAGTGGTGGTTCAGTGGTACAGCAGCCAACCATTGTGGAGTGATGGTTCATTGGTACAGCAGCCAACCATTGTGGAGTGGTGGTTCATTGGTACAGCAGCCAACCATTGTGGAGTGGTGGTTCAATGGTACAGCAGCCAACCATTGTGGAGTGATGGTTCAGTGGTACAGCAATCAACCACTGTGGAGTGGTGGTTCATTGGTACAGCAGCCAACCATTGTGGAGTGGTGGTTCATTGGTACAGCAGCCAACCATTGTGGAGTGATGGTTCATTGGTACAGCAGCCTACTATTGTGGAGTGGTGGTTCAGTGGTACAGCAGCCAACCATTGTGGAGTGATGGTTCAGTCGAACAATACTCAAATTTGTGGTGTGATAGTTCAGTGGTACAGCACTATACCACTGAGAAAGCAAAAAAATATGCAAGAGATTGAGCCAAAGATTGGCCAGGAGATTGATCATCAGATTGAGCAGGAGATTGGTTGAAGTTATCGTGGAAGAGATTGATTACCCGATTGAACAAGAGATTGGATTATGCAAATGAGCAAGAAATTAGTTGAGAGACTGAGCTAGAGATTAAGAAATTGATTGGCAAGTGATTGAGCAAGACACTGGGTATAAAATTTTGCAAGAGACTGAGCCAACAGATTGAGTAATAGAATTAACAAAAGAGTGACAACAAATTGAGCAGGAGGTTGAGCCAGAGATTACGGAAAAGATTATTCAAGAGATTAGGTATGAAAGGGGACAAGAAAGTGAGGGAAAAGGTTATGCAAATGACCATGTAAAAGGTTATACAAAAGATTGTGCAAAAGATTGGACAAGAGATTCAGCAAGAGACTAAGGGGCCATATCACCCGGATTTAAAAAATTGTTGTAGGGTATTCATAATTTATTATCCTGATACATGTGAAAGGTGCTGCACCTAGGCCAACTTTCAGCATCTCAGCCTAAATAGAGACGGAGAAAAAAAAACACAAAAAAAAGACGAATTTTTCAACCATGTTCAAAAAATTTCACAGCCCACAATTGTGAACCAAAATCATTTATACGACACTCAGCTATGACCTTACTATATAATAAAGATTTGCATGTCACATTATTATCCCAGATGTATTTAGTGCAATAATACAGATTTTATAAAAGTTTCCCAAAAACGTATGCAACAAAATGAGGTGTATCATTATTTATAAAATCAATAAATCTACGTAGATAAGAATAATGACATGCGTTTATAGAGGCGTAACCTCTACATATAATGTGCAAGTTTCATGTAAATAGAAAAATAAAGGCTGTGAAATTTTATCTAGTTGTAAATGTTGGAGTTGCGTAGCGCGCTCTCAAAGTTTCTCAACCTGCTGTCACTCGTGACTGGTGATTTACGCATTGCGGCCAGCTCGTATGGAGAGCTCGCATGCATCTAGCTGTCAATGCTTCTCTCTTGTTCGTTTGGTAAGTCATATTGCAGTACAAATAGCTAAAAATAGCAAAAATAGCATGTTCTGGGAGATATTGTGTGATCGCGTCAGCATACATCCTCTCTCCATGAGAGACACGCAGTCACTGACTGCACCACCCTCGTGTCAGACCATATGTTGTGTTGCCATATGTTTAGTTTATATTCATTTTATGCATAACATGTTATTTTCAACGCTATTACGAAAAATAAGACATCTACAACGTAAGATACAATACCCCGCGGCGTACTCACGGCGCGAGGACCAGATTCACGAAAGTTGCAGCGGGAAATTTGACTCTAATTACGTTATTTTTCAAGATATCATTAAACGGTTTGGACCACAGTGTTGCCAGAACGTTGTAGTATTTTTCGTAAATATTCCATTTTTCATCGGATTTTCGGGTGACTTGGCCCCTAAGTCAGTGGTTGGACAAGACATTGGGAGAGAGACTGGACTAGAGGTTGGAGAAGACATTGGGTGAGAGATTGGACTAGAGGTTGGACAAGACATTGGGTGAGAGACTGGACTAGAGGTTGGACAATACACTGGGCGAGAGACTGGACTAGAGGTTGGACAAGACTTTGGGAGAGAGACTGGGTAAGTATGACCAGATGGACTTTGAAAACAATTAACAAATGTTAAAGTTATAAAATCATCTGAAATTACTTGCAGTTATACGAGACATATTAATTAATATTAAATGTTTTGTTGTTTTATCAGATTGTTGTTGTGGGAACAACCTCTCACCCTGGGTAAGTACACTGTTTGTATGTTGTTCTTGTTAGTGATCCTTGAGTGTCTGGTTGGTACGTAGTCCTTTTCAATGATCATTGAGTGACTGGTTGGTATGTTGCCCTTGTTAGTGTTCCTTGAGTGTCTGATTGACACGTGGTCCGTGTTAGTGATCCTTGAGTGTCTGGTTGGTACGTGGTCCGTGTTAGTGATCCTTGAGTGTCTGGTTGGTATGTTGCCCTTGTTAGTGATCTTTGAGAGTCTGGTTGGTACGTGGTCCGTGTTAGTGATCCTTGAGTGTCTGGTTGGTACGTTGTCCTTGTTAGTGATCCTTGAGTGTATGGTTGGTACGTGGTCCGTGTTAGTGATCCTTGAGTGTCTGGTTGGTATGTTGCCCTTGTTAGTGATCTTTGAGGGTCTGGTTGGTACGTGGTCCGTGTTAGTGATCCTTGAGTGTCTGGTTGGTATGTTGCCCTTGTTAGTGATCCTTGAGTGTCTGGTTGGTACGTGGTCCGTGTTAGTGATCCTTGAGTGTCTGGTTGGTACGTTGTCCTTGTTAGTGATCCTTGAGTGTCTGATTGGTACGTTGTCCTTGTTAGTGATCCTTGAGTGTCTGGTTGGTACGTGGTCCGTGTTAGTGATACTTGAGTGTCTGGTTGGTACGTGGTCCGTGTTAGTGATCCTTGAGTTTCTGTTTGGTACGTTGTTCTCGTGTACTCACCTAGTTGTGCTTGCGGGGGTTAAGCTTTGGCTCTTTGGTCCCGCCTCTCAACCATCAATCAACTGGTGTACATATTCCTGAGCCTACTGGGCTCTATCATATCTACATTTGAAACTGTGTATGGAGTCAGCCTCCACCACATTGTTTCCTAGTGCTTTCCATTTACTAACAACTCTGACACTAAAAAAGTTTTTTCTAATGTCTCTGTGACTCTTTTGGGTACTCAGCTCCCACCTGTGTCCTCTTGTGCATGTACAACCCGTGTTAAATAATTCATCCTTGTGTACCCTGTCAATTCCCTTGAGAATTTTGTATGTGGTGATCATGTCTTTCCGAGTTCTTCTCTCTTTCAGCTACATGAGGTGCAGTTCACTCAGCCTTTCCTCGTCACTCATGCCTCTTAGTTCTGGGACTAGCCTAGTGGCATACCTCTGAACATTTTCTTGCTTCGTCTTGTGCTTGAAAACGTTCGGGCTCCATGCTGGGGCCGCATACTCCAGGATTTGAGATGCTTATCCTTACATACGTGGTATACAATGTTCTGAATGATTCCTTACTCAGATTTCCGAAGGAGGTTCTGATTTTAGCCAGCTTCGCATACGCCGCCGATGTTATTCTTTTGATGTGGTCTACAGGAGACAGGCTTGGCGTGATATCAACTCCTAGCTCTTTCTCTCTTTCCATTTCGTGAAGGACTTCATCTCCAATTCGGTATCCAGTGTCTGGCCTCCTATTTCCTCTGCCTAGTTTCATTACCTTACATTTACTTGGGTTGAACGGTAGTAGCCATTTGTCGGACCATTCCTTCAGTTTGTTTAGGTCATCTTGTAGCCTCCTACTATCATCCTGTCTTAATCCTTTTCATAATTTTTTCGTCATCAACAAACATTGAGAAGAACGAGTCTATTCCCTCTGGAAGATCATTTACCTATTTCAGGAACTGTATAGGTCCAAGAACTGATCCCTGAAGGACTCCACTGGTGACCCCACGCCACTCCGAGACCTGATCCCTCACAGTGGCTAGCTGTCTTCTGTTGCTTAGGTTCTCCCCTATCCAGTGGAGTACCTTTCCTTTCATCCTTCCTGCATCTCCAGTTTGTGCACAGGTCTCTTATAGGGTACTCTGTCAAAGGCTTTCTGGCAATCCAAACATATGCAATCTGCCCACCCCTCTCTTTCTTGCCTGATTTTAGTTGTCTGGTAATACAATTCAATCAATCCTGTAAGGCACGATCTGCCATTCCTGAACCCATGCTGATGTTGTTATACAAAGTTCGTCTGCTCTAGATGTTTCATCCGGGTGAGATTCCATCCGGGCCTATAGCTAAGCCTTTGTCACTTCCAACTCTAGCAGATGCTTCCTCATCTTCCCACTGGTAATCATAAACTAATCTAGTGGTGTTTGGTTAGATATTCCCTCTCTTATCTCTAGGACGTCCCCTTGCTCTACTGTGAAAATCTCCTGGAATTCTTATTGAGTTCCTCGCACTCTTTCTTGTCATTTGTAATCAATTTGTCTACCCCTATCCTCAGTTTTATTACCTGTTCATTCACTGATGTTTTTCTACTGATGGGCTGTGCAGCAATTTAAGTTGAGTCTTTGCCTTGTTGCTATGTCATTTTCATATTGTTTTTCTGCCTCTCTTCTCACCTGACGTATTCATTCATGGCGCTCTGGTATCTTTCAATGCTCACTAGTGTCCTATTATTTATACAGTTTCTCCACGCACTTGTACTTAGTTGCTTTGCTAGCTTACACCTCTGATTAAACCATGAGTTTCTTGTCTGCATTTCATTTCTTTGCTTTTGGATTGGGACGACTTGTCTGTTGCCTACTTACACTTTTGTGTGATGTAGTCCATCATGCCTTGGGCCGTCTTTCCTCTAAGATATGTTTCTCAAGTTATATCTGTTAGGAATTATCTCATCTTAGTTGCCCTTTCGGAATGCCATTCTTTTGTTTTCTGGGCCCTTCCTTGGGTACATTAACCCTTCTTCGATCAAATACTCAAACAACATTACACAGTGATCGTTCATTCCCACGGGGGCTTTGAAACCGATTTCCTTATGTCGGAGACATTCAGAGTGAAGACTAGCTCGAGTCTCGCTGGTTCATCGTTGCCTCTCATTCTTGTGGGTCCCCTGACATGCTGACTTAAAACGCTTCTTGTCACCACTTCCAACAGTTTAGCTCTCCATGTTTCCTCATCCCCATGTGGTTCTTTGTTTCCCCAGTCTACCCTTCCATGATTGAAGTCCACCATGACGAGAAAATGGGAGCTATTTCTACAGGCAGCAGTGGATGCTCTCTCAGTTATAGTGTTGACTGCCATGTTGTTTCTGTCATACTCTTGCCTGGGTCTTCTGTTGTTTGGTGGAGGGCTATATATCACTGCTAATACTACTCTTGGTCCTCCCATCTTCATGGTGCCTGTAATGTAGTCTCTGAACCGTGTGTGTTACCACTTGAGTGTTTGGTTGGTACTTTGTTCCTGTGTGCGAGCCCCTTGAGGGTCTGGTTCGTACTTTGTCCAATTGTGTTACTCCTTGCGTGTCTGTTTCTTACTTTGTTCTCGTGTGTGAGCCCTTGAGTGTCTGGTCGACCCTTTATCCTTTTGCGTGATCCCTTGAGTGTCTAGTTGGCACTTTGTATTAGTTAGACTTCCCATGAGTGTCTTGTTGGTGGTACTTTGTCCCTTTGTATGACCCCTTGAGTGTTTGGTTGGTAATTTACCGCTGTGAGTGCCAGGTTTGTAGTTTGCTCCCGTGAGTACCTTGATACTTTCCTCCCGTGAGTACCTCGATACTTTCCTCCCGTGAGTACCTTGATACTGTGCTCCCGTGAGTACCTTGATACTTTCCTCCCGTGAGTACCTTGATACTTTCCTCCCGTGAGTACCTCGATACTTTCCTCCCGTGAGTACCTTGATACTGTGCTCCCGTGAGTACCTTGATACTTTCCTCCCGTGAGTACCTTGATACTTTCCTCCCGTGAGTACCTTGATACTTTGCTCCCGTGAGTACCTTGATACTTTCCTCCCGTGAGTACCTTGATACTTTCCTCCCGTGAGTACCTTGATACTTTCCTCCCGTGAGTACCTCGATACTTTCCTCCCGTGAGTACCTTGACACTTTCCTCCCGTGAGTACCTTGATACTTTGCTCCCGTGAGTACCTTGTTACTTTCCTCCCGTGAGTACCTTGATACTTTCCTCCCGTGAGTACCTTGACACTTTCCTCCCGTGAGTAACTTGATACTTTCCTCCCGTGAGTACCTTGATACTTTCCTCCCGTGAGTACCTTGATACTTTCCTCCCGTGAGTACCTTGATACTTTGCTCCCGATAGTGCCTTGTTGGGAATTTACCCCAATGAGCGCCAGGTTTGTACTTTGCCACCATGAGTGCCTGATTTGTATTATGTACGCATGAATGCCTGGTTTGGTACTTTCTTCCAGTGAGTGCCAGGTGAGTACTTTGCCCCCCCCCATAAGTGCCTGGCTGGTACTTAGTCCCCTTGAGTGCCAGATGAGTACTTTGCCCCCCTGAGTGCCTTGGTTGGTACTTTGTCTCCGTGAGTTTCTAGTTAGTACTTGGTTCCAGCGAGCGTCATGTGAGTACTTTGCCCTCATGTGTGCCTGTTTTGTACTTTGGCCCCGTGAGTGTCTACGTGAGTGTGCTCACCAAAGGAGCGGCTATGTGATTCGATTAATTATAAAACATGAAACTCTTCTCTCTCCCGCTGGAGGTGGGTAAATGAGGATGGTTCGATGCCATTGTTCATTGTTCATCGTTGTTCACGGGGTGAACTGAAGCTTAAATTGTGGATGATTTTACACTGTAACTATAGCTCAGCTTGTTAGTTTACAGTCGTTCTACACGTCCAGGACGGAAACAGTTCCTCTCTGACCCTCGTTCAAACATTAAGTCCTCTAGCTCTTTTGGTTCTATATCATCTGGGCAGTTAGTACATCCTGGGAGTAAGGGAGAGGTTGGGCTGGTTATAATACATGAATACAACACACCAGTGTGTTTCACCTCTTTATTAAACACTATGTTTTTAGTGTTACAACACACAAGTAATCACACATTAATATTGTGAGCATAATGTTACAACTGGTGGCAGGTGGTGTCCGAGGTTATTGGCACGTTCCAGAGTGCCATACCAGCCGACAGTAACCATCGTGGGTGACTCGCTTCACCACCCCGGGGGCGTCACACACTTGTAGCTCAGATAGTCTCGTTCTAACTATTATTTTAGTAATTTACATGAACTAAACCATAATCAAGTAATTATTAATTCACAAATAATATTTAACTCATTCAGTAACAATCATACATACAGGACGTAGGAGTCAATGGAAAAATGCTGATCCTTAAAACGTTAAATAACATTAGAGTTATCTTCGGTCAACTGAGCAGACAAAATACTTAAGTTTAGGTTTAATTAAACAATTCTGTACTGAATGGACTAATTCTAAATTAATAATATATGACACTAATAAATTAAAACCCTGTGGAGGTGAGTGGAACACATAACAAACCGTTTATTCAGTCCATTAAAGGTAAGATAAATTACTGAAATATTAACCTTACCCACATAATCCCGCAAGGTCACCACAATAGCTTCCTGATGAACTAGCGAGTTTAGTTTTGGTCTTATGGCCTATCAACCTCAGGAGGAGTATACAGTCCACCACAGTAAATAGTCCAAGTGACGACTATTTCCAGGCATATCCTATTTATATCTTCCCAAATACATTCATATGCATGTTTGACCTAAACTTGAAAGAATTCAACGATCACACGTCCTTGTAATAACTTGATTTCCTTGCCAAATTTTCCAGCAGTGAATGTTCTATATTGGAGATGGCAACGCTTGAGAAAAAAATCATTAAACGCATTTCACTTATTCGCTCGATTAAGTATTAATTTAATGCAACCTAATTATCAGTTTCCATAACCCATTTTCTTCCATTTCCATCTTCTAATAAAAACTTCCCACAGGAAAAGCTGTCCAAATCCCAACTCGTTCGGAAGGGTCTGCACTCAATACCACGACCAGTGTCATTATGACCAGGAGTGTCGCAGGGGCCACAAGTGTTGTGTTGTTGGCTGTGTGCATAAGTGCATAGGTGCATAAGTGCATAAAGTGTGCATAAGTGCACAAGGAGTGCATAAACTAAGGTCAGGAGGAACAAAGGGTACGTTGGAAGAGGGGCAGAAGGGCATACTGCAGTAGGGCACGCAATAAAAGCATTATGTAAGAGCGTTTTCATATTATCTATGAAATGATTTCAGCCAATAGAATTAGGGAATTATCAGGTGACAGTGCAAAGCTATTATGACTATATAGCACTTGGGTCAGAATATGGATTTGGGATGGGGCGGGGGAAATGGAATGGTGCCCATCCACCTGTACGGTCGGGGATCGAACGCCGACCCGCATGACCGTCGCTATACCGTCCAGCCCAAGTGGTTAGATCAGCCAGTAGAGGCGCTGTGAAACATTCCTAAACAAAACCAGCATTACACGTCCAGAATATTTTCATCTATCAAGAGTGCTTGGAACCGGTGCAGGGAAAACACCCAAAGATGCTTCAGCTCACTTGGACGAGTTGACACCTTGACTCCACAGTTGTCTCCCAGCAACTATCAACCTCAAGATGGCCCAACTGACATGAACGTATCAAGATATGCAAAACAATGCACAAGACATGCAGAAAAAACGCACAATAAATGGAGAACAGCCCACAATAAATGAAAAACAGCACACAATAAAGTTAGAACAGAACACCACCATAAGATAATCTTTTAAAAATTTGTGTAATTTTTAGTTTGTGTATCAAAACCTTTAATTTTGTATAAAGATTAAGCTTGACATTTTCCTAGTAGTACTATCACTTACATTATATATGTATTAAGAGAGAGTTTGGCATATTCCTAGCGGTATTAACTCTTGCATTATACTTGTATTAATGTTAGGCTTGACGTTTTCATGGTATTATATTGTCACTTTAGGTTATGCCTCTGCTTAGATCATAACATTTTGCTTGTAATATTTAGAGATTTCTATTTAATTTAAACTGGAAGATTAGTAACTATAAATAGATTTAAATGATGCTGTATTGGCAGTCCTGTTAACCAATATATTGAAGTTCTGCATATATAGTTATCATAGCCCTCGTCCTCTTCTGAACGAATCTGACCCAAGATCATTATCTATATAAATATAAATGGAAATGTTCGTTTGTAAATAACCGCTAATCTCCGAAAGTTCTTCACCGATTGCTTTGAAATTTTCACACAACGTTCCATTTGCATCCGAGTACGTTTTCATATACATACTATATAGATGTCACGTCTGTGACGTTAAAAAAACATGCGTTTTCTGAAAAACTGTGTTTTTCATGTGAGGGAAATCTTCGAAACCTCTTTACCGATTGCTTTGAAATTTGGACACAACGTTGCATTCGAATAGGTGCATCTTTTTATATATCTACAATATACAATATCAATATTTCTTGTGACAGGAAAAAACATTATTTTTTTTAAACAGCGCCATCTGTTGAATGTAAGAGCAACACACACTGTAATCTTCGAAAGTTCTTTACCGATTGCTTTGAAATTTGAACACAACGTTGCATTCGAAAATGCGCATCTTTTTATATACCTTCTATATAGATACCACCCCTGAGACAGGCAAAAAACATGCGTTTTTGAAAAACAGTTCCATCTGTTGCACATTAGACCAACACATGCTAAACCAATTATGTTACGATTCCATTTCAGTGTTTCCTATTTCATTGATAAATTGAATTTTCATAGATTTTAATTTATTTTCATTTTGATTTAATTATTTTGTATGACATTGCGTTGGAATTGAGCTGAACTGTTTACAGCTCAACTGTAATTGTATTGAGCTGTATTGTACGTTCATTTTGTGAGTACAGCTTATTTTGTTATCTTTTCGTTGTTTTCATTTCGTTTTTTGAACTGTTTTTCTTATATTTCAGTGATGGGAAAATGTTGGGCCAGATTCACGAAGCAGTTATGCAAGTACTGACGAACGTGTACATCTTTCCTCAATTTTTGATGGCTTTGGTTACATTTATTAAACAGTTTACATGCATGAAAACTTGACAATCAACATATATATATATATATATATATATATATATATATATATATATATATATATATATATATATATATATATATATATATATATATATATATAAGTATATTTTGGTAGCAGTCTTTCCTGTAGACATATATTATTAAATATGACCGAAAAAGTAAGATTAATAATTCAAACACGAATTTTCTCGATCTTACTTACGTTTCTTTTCACTGTTGATGATAATTCAAAGATCACTTCTCCAAAATTCATTTTTATTTCTAGTCTGACGCGACACTTGAGCGCATTTCGTAAAACTTATTACATTTTCAAAGACTTTGAAAATGTAATAATATATATATATATATATATATATATATATATATATATATATATATATATATATATATATATATATATATATATATATATATATATATATATATATATATATATAGGGGGGTACCACCTCTGGTGCAATTATAGGGACCCGCAGCCGCAGAGAAGGGAACACAGAGCATTCAGGGAAAAACTTGCCATTTAACTCTGAATACGTAAGAGTGTTCGCTTCTCCTACCACCCCCCTTTTTTATGGTGTACACTTTATTATGCAAGGTTATACAGTTACATATCTGATTTTATACAAAAAATTAACATTAAGAGGACACAAAAAAAAGTTCGCTTCCTAGAGGCTGTAGATTTCCTTGAACTCCTCCGACGCCGGGCATGAACCGAGGATGCAGCGAGCATTCCCCCTGTGGATCGCGACACTGAAGCGCTGTATATATATATATTTAATATTTTCTATATATTAAGGGTATGCGGCGTTGCTCGGGTCTGTCTGTCTGTCTCCCATCTACCTATCCATTTACCAGTCCATCTGAATGTCTACCTATCTACCCATCTGTCATCCATCTATCTACCTATTCATCTATATATTATCACGGTTCTGGTTTTCCCGCGGGTCGTCGCATCCCTGTACCTGGGCACCACTGATCGCCCCGGGAGACCCCCAGTCTACCACAGGCTGAGACACTACCTATGCCACAGCCTTGCACCCCTGGCGAGTGGGAAATCCAGCCTTACCTCTGTCACTCTCGGCTGAAGTTGCCCGCCGCAACACTGGGAAACACACAGGCGAATTTTTGCCACTCCCCTGCAATCAAGGTCGCCAGCTTGGTACCAGTATTCGCGTCCCAGCAACACTTCTCAGTGGTCTTGTTAATTATCACATGTCAAGGACTCAATGCCAGATATAATGAAGTGCAATATTAAATAATTTACTCAACTCGCCCTAGAGATGGAAGGCTCACTCAAACACAATGGTAAAAATAATGATAAGTTTACTGGAGGAAACTACAATGAATCCACAAGGTAAATAATATATGTAGAGCTGTCAGACGACTGCAACACTCTTCACTCCATCTCTGGCAACACAATAAGCTGGACGATTTAAATGCTTCACACCTGGCCTCTTGAAACCAGCCACCTCCTCTAGTCGCCACAAAATGTCACTACGCCCACACACATAAATTAGCTCATGCATATATGTATCACCTGGCACATAGCCTAATCCTACCACACTGGTAATAATAATAAAGATGATGATCACAGTATAAATAATACTCTGGCTCACCTAGATCAAGGGGTAATGGGAAGGAATTTATCTACCTTAATTCTCTCTGCTACAAAGTTGACATGTCCTCTGGCGATGATCGTTGAGGTCTTCTGTCCTAGTGGTCGATCCTCCGCTGATCAAGGTCCGGTACACACAAGGTCCTTAGATGACTTGTAGATGAGTGTCCTCTCCATGCCCACTCCCAGAAGGCAGGTCCTCCTCCTTGGCACTGAAGAAAGGTCCCTGCGCACGTCGTTTCCCTTCTCCCACACTGGAACTGTAGACAAACTTGCAGTCCGGTTCAGTGAACCCTTCTTAATCTTCCAGTGAACTTGATCCAGTCACATAAGCTCGCTTGATTTGTCTGAATGCAGCCCACAGAGCGTCCACACGACCCAGCGTTCACCTCCGCCACAGACTATCAGCAAAAGAACTCTTGGCAATCTAAAACCAACTAAACTCTGCTTCCATGTACTTCCCAGGAGTCAACTAATCTTCCTCGATGTCTGTAGTATCAATGTGGCCGCTGAGGTCCACTGGCTGGGACTTCCTAACCTCCAAACTGGGAACTCAATTGATTGTGTCCGCGTTAAATGGCGCTCAGTGACTCACTGAGCGCCGCAGGGCACTGGGCCGCCCGGAGTTTTCTGCCTTGTGACGTCACACCACCCAAGGGTGCCGAGCTATTGGTCAATCTGGTCACGTGACCTTACGTGGCCAATCACCAGATGGCTGGCGTTGGCTCCTTTGGCGGGAACATTTTCGCCCCGGCGCCATCTTGTGATACTAAAGGCCGCAGACCCCCTGCAGTACCAAAATTAAATCAGCAAATTCACTTCCCACACAATTACTTTGAATACCTTTATATACACCAAAATGTTCCCTGAGCATCAGAGAACGTGCGGGTCGAAGAGATATGACTCTTTACGCCGGGATAGGAAAGATGTAGGGTGGGACAACGTCACAATATCCATCTATCTATCCATCAATTTATCCACCTATCTATCAATCGATATTTTCAGCTATCTATCCCTCCCTTTGAGTTAAATGGAAATATATCTAACTGGAGGAATGTAGTGAGCGGGGTGCCGCAAGGTTATTGGGGTGAACCCCTTTTCTCAAATTCATGAGTCACATAGACGAGAATATTACAAGCCACTTTATCATAATTGTAGATGACTTTTAAGTTTTATGTAGCCCATCCACCTGTTTAGATAGTACTTACAGTAACGACGAGGATAATTGTACATATTTTGACATACTGAACAGTTAGACAGTAAAATTTGGTACTACTAAATTTGTATACGCAAAAAAAAAGGTTTTGTATTTATGTTGCTAACAAAACGTAGTCTAACCTAACCATTCTAGGCCACATGCTGTAAGAGGTCTAATTGAGTAGATATATGTGTGATATACTAGGCCTAGGAATATTTTAGATTTGTATTTTAGCTTATTTTCTGGACTCTATAAAGTGAATTGTACCAAATTCTTTTACCTAATTGTCCAATGTGTTAATACAATATATATGGTGGTCCGCATAGTTACGACAACTACTGTTTGAAGAGGATCATGGGTTGGACTTATAGAAATGAGGGAATTGAAAGTTAAATTGAGGCCTTACAAAAACCTTACAGAGATATACGTGAACTCCACAAATGATCGGAAGACTGGAAAATTCTTTTTAATATGAAATAGTGCAAGGCCTTGCATTTGGGGCATAAAAATGACCCCCGAAAATCTACTAAATCATCAATAGTACCTCCTTGCCGAAGATTGATTAAATCAAGGATCTTGGAGTCAGAATCCACTAGTCACTAAAAGCCAACCAAACCCTAGGAATAGTCAAGAGCACCTTTGACATGAAGAAAAAGTAAGTAGTTCTATAACTGTTTAAGTCTCTGATGCTCATTTCAACTATTGTATCCAAACAGGGGACCTCATTTCCAGTAAACCGTTTCTGCTTTAGAGAAAGTTCAACACCAACAATAAAAATCATCCCAGAACTAGGTAGACTCTTAAACAACACTCCTCTCTTCAACTGGTGCTACACCTGAAAGGCCAGTTGAAAGAATTGTGATAACTATCGTAAACGGTTCAAGTCACTAACATTGTGTTCCTATACCTATAGAGCATCAAGAGAGAGAGGGGACCGGAAGAACACACTCAAGAGATCTTGATTCCGGGCGTCACACTGACAGTATACATTCAATGTGAAACACCGATACTACGCCACCATAATTCAAACAACCAAGCAGCTGACTCTTAAACCGCCACCTTCTGCATCACCACCATCTCCGCCCTTTACCCCACTTTGCACAACCACCACACCAGACCCTGAATCTGCTTTCCATCCATCCATATCAGCCTCTCCATCACCATAAAACCCTGAATAACGATATAGCACACCCTTCACTAACTTCCGGGAGCAATCCCCATAGACAATCAAAGAGCAATTCCGATAGACAATCACCATGCAATCCCCACATAAACGCTCACTCACTCCAACCTCCCGACATATGTCAACCTTAAGTGCCTCAACATTAACCACAGCAGTGGACACACCTAACTTCTCACCCTCCCTTACTTCTAGAGGAACCGGGAGGGACGAGAGTCTCTCTCTCTCCTGAACCAAGAGAGAGGGACCCTCTCTTCTTTTCTTGAACTTCTGAACCAAATCTCCCTCAGCACCTGAGCCCCCAGCCATATACTTTCTATTCTGTGGCATATTTTCGAGCGTCTCTCGTCGCAATTGTTCACTTTTTCGATGTTGCAATTCACCTCTAGAAAACAAAGTCACCATCTTGGTAACATCAACCTACCTTCATCACAACCAGCAAATATCACACCAGAGTGTCGGTACTACACACGAGTGTCGAGATTTATTTTCAACGATACCAGTGACTGGCGACTGGGCCGGCCTAAAAACTCTACCAACACAGCCCTCTTCCACAGGATCATTACCTGATTTCTTCACAGCTTCGCCAACCTTCCCATTATTATCTTGTGACCCAGTTCCTTTATCAGCGGAAAGTCATCTTCTGAAAACACATTCGCCCGATCTTCTGGGGCAACTCGACACAAAGCAGCCATGTCTCCGGGCATTCCGCCCTTAAAACATGCCCGTTCCTGACCCTGGTAAAAAGTATGTACCATACAGCCAGCGATCTTCAGTGATGAAAGGATCCCCTCATTATTTTCATTACCACCATTCTCTGGCCCGTGAGAAGTCTTGCAGGCTCCGATGTAAACCAATGCAGATGAATATCTAGGACGCTACCATACTGGGAGAGTGCCACCTTCAGCACGCTATCTGCATCTCAAAGGGTCCATCTCATATTCAACGCTTAAGTGTACTTCCCAGCGTCTCCAATTTTCACATTCCCTACACTGCCAAGTACCGGCCTTTCCTACGTACATGCGACTCCATGAAGCATCGTAACATCGAGGAGTTCCCAATCTTCAAAATCACCCTTCCGTTCCGTAACTTCAAAATCACACAGAGGTAATCTATCTTGATATAGAAGTCATTGATAACGACTTCACACAGGCGTTGCAGAGTCCATCTGCCGAGCAAACTCCAAACATGCGGACAATGACCTCCGGCAAACCCCTTTCACACACGCCATCACAAAACTGCTGCAGCCGACAGCAACATAGAAGGCCAATCAACTGCACTTGTACAGAAAGGAGCCCTGCCACTTATCCAAAGGTCCACAGCACTAAGACAATAGTCTTGGTGTCCGTCCCTATGCTAAATTCAAATAGACAATAGTCCGTCCCTTTGCTAAATTTAAGTTAAATATTCTCTCCGATGGTTCGATTCTGGTCAAGTTCTACAACACCCCACCAAGCATTATCAATATCAACATTAACAAGATCTACGCTCACGGGTTATTTTGTGTATGTACAAGTGCGGCAACTCCTCATTACCTTGTTAACGGTGAACCTCCACGTGAATCACATTCTCAATTCACAGATTTGTGTATCGATGTGAATTGATTAAATTAATTCATTTTTATTATATTTTTAATTGTTAATTAATTAAATTATGTGAATCACATTCACATAGTTCACAAGACTTTGTGAATTGATCAAGGGTCCCGGTAGTGAAGGTGAATTAATGGTCCCGGTAGTGAAGGTGAATTAATGGTCCTGGTAGTGAAGGTGAATTAATGGTCCAGGTAGTACAGTCGGGTTCGTTCTCGACGCAAAATCGAGACTTTCTGGATCGAATCCCGGGCGGGACAAAAATAGTTGGGCGCATACCCTTTCACCTTGGCACCTGGGCTGGACGGTAGAGCAACGATCTCGCTTTATGTAGGTCGGCGTTCAGTCTCAGACCGTCCAAGTTTTTTCTTTTAATTGTAAACCAAAACTAAATGTAAAATAAAAGGCACCGAAGCACCAAATAAAACGAAGCAGAAGCTCCACACCACACATCAACAAACACCATAATACAGAAACACAACACAAAACATACAAAGTAACACAGCCCCCCCCCACAAAAAAAAAGTAACAATGAACCACAGAAAACATGGCGAACAAAGCAATACAACACAAATGTAAAAACGCAAACAAAACAGTATAAAGTTACACAGGAACACACACATGGAAAATCCCCGCACCACCCAGATGGGGCGTGCCAACAGGACACATAACAGAAAGCACATAAAACTAGCGAACCGACACACACTGCCATCATACAAAAGGCCACACACTCAACACAGCCGCACAGCACATAAACCCGACCCCCACATACAGAGGATGGGCCAGCTGCCAACAGAAAAAACACCTACACACACTGTAGCAACAAGAAAGAGATATACATACCACACATCTGCACCAGCACACGCATACCACAATACACACACTACACAAACACCTGCCACACAATCAGACAACCTAAGATACCAAAACACACACACAAAACCCCAAAGACAACACACGAGCACCCGCACACAACCCACCCCTAGACACACACAGACCCCCAAAAACACCCACCAGAGGGAACCCCCCCCAAAAAAAGAACATGCACAGACACACACACGCACACAGGGGATGAATAGATTCCTATGGGATATACATTGGGACACAGAACTCGGAACCAAGTCCGTACAAGACATGATGGACTATGTCAACCAAAAATGTAAGGAGGCTGTAAGCAGGTTTGTCTTAGCCCGACAGGAAAAAACAGAGAAGCAAAGGAAGAATCCGTGGTTTAATAGGGAATGTATGAAAGCAAAGGAGCTGAACAAAAGGCATGGAGGAACTTCTGTAATAACAGAACACCAGAAAGTAGAGAGAGAGATACCAGAGAACCAGGAACGAGTATGTTAGTGTGAGAAGAGCAGCTGAGAAAAGGTATGAAATGATATAGCTAATAAAGCCAAGACCGAACCAAAGCTACTACACAGTCACATCAGGAGGAAGACAACAGTGAAGGAACAGGTGATGAAACTTAGAGTGGGCGAGGACAGGTACACAGAGAATGACAAAGAGGTGTGTGAAGAACTCAACAAAAGGTTCCAGGAGGTCTTTATAATAGAACAAGGAGAAGTCACGGCGCTAGGAAAGGTGGCAGCAAACCAGGTGACCTTGGATAGGTTCGAAATTACAAGTGATGAGGTCAAGAAGCACCTATTGGAGCTGGATGTGAGAAAAGCTGTTGGGCCGGACGGAATCTCACCATGGGTATTGAAAGAGTGTGCAGGAGCACTTTGCTTGCCACTCTCCATAGTGTATAGTAGGTCACTGGAAACGGGAGACCTACCAGAAATATGGAAGACTGCTAATGTAGTACCAATATGCAAAAAGGGTGACAGACAAGAGGCACTGAACTACAGGCCAGTGTCCTTAACTTGCTTACCATGCAAGGTCATGGAGAAGATTGTGAGAAAAAACCTAGTAACACATCTGGAGAGAAGAGACTTCATGACAACTCATCAACATAGGTTCAAGGAGGGTAAATCTTGCCTTACAGGCTTGATAGAATTCTACGATCAGGTGACAAAGATTAAGCAAGAAAGAGAAGGATGGGCAGATTGAATTTTTTTGGACTGCCGGAAAGCCTTTGACACTGTACCCCATAAAAGGTTGATGCATAAGCTGGAGAAACAGGCAGGAGTAACTGGTTGGGCGCTCCAGTGGATAAGGGAGTACCTAAGCAATAGGAAGCAGAGAGATGCAGTGAGGGGTGAGACCTCAGAATGGCGTGAAGTCACCAGTGGAGTCCCACAGGGCTCTGTACTTGGACCTATCCTGTTTCTGATATACGTAAATGATCTCCCAGAGGGTATAGACTCATTCCTCTCAATGTTTGCTGACGACGCCAAAATTATGAGAAGGATTAAGACAGAGGAGGACAGCTTGAGGCTTCAAGAAGACCTGGACAAGCTGCAGGAATGGTCGAACAAATAGCTGTTAGAGTTTAACCCAAGCAAATGTAATGTAATGAAGATAGGGGTAGGCAGCAGGAAACCAGATACAAGGTATCATCTGGGAGATGAAAAACTCCAAGAGTCAGAGAGAGAGAGAAAGACCTGGGGGTTGATATCACGCCAGACCTGTCCCCTGATGCTCATATCAAGAGGATAACATCAGCAGCATATGCCAGGTTGGCTAACATTAGAACGGCCTTTAGAAATTTGTGTAAGGAATCTTTCAAAACATTATATACCACATATGTCAGACCAATCCTGGAGTATGCGGCTCCAGCATGGAGTCCATATCTAGTCAAGCATAAGACTAAACTGGAAAAGGTTCAAAGGTTTGCCACCAGACTAGTACCCGAGCTGAGTGGTATGAGCTACGAGGAGAGACTACGGGAATTAAACCTCACTTCATTGGAAGATAGAAGAGTTGGGGGTACATGATCACCACATTCAAGATTCTCAAAGGAATCGGCAGGGTTGATAAAGACAGGCTATTTACCACAAGGGGCACACGCACTAGGGGACACAGGTGGAAACTGAGTGCCCAAATGAGCCAAAGAGATATTAGAAAGAACTTTTTTAGTGTCAGAGTGGTTGACAAATGGAATGCATTAGGAAGTGATGTGGTGGAGGCTGACTCCATACACAGTTTCAAGTGTAGATATGATAGAGCCCAATAGGCTCAGGAACCTGTACACCTGTTTATTGACGGTTGAGAGGCTGGACCAAAGAGCCCGAGCTGAACCCCCGCAAGCACAACTAGGTTAGTACAACTAGGTGAGTACACACACAATCACACCCACCATGAGCAAAGCACCTACACCAAAGCAGCACACCTGACATACTCCACCGTAAACCAAGTACTTAAAATCCTTAAGAAAAGATCTATGTAACCACCACGCAGTATAAGACAGATGTACCCTCAAAAATCCTAAGCCCTTCCCCCTCCATACCCCTCCATCCTACCCAACCATAAGCAAAAAATATAGTCCACCAACAACACCCTGTGCGTGTTTCGCACATGCCTGGAACCCCGAAGAAACGAAAAAAAAACAGAAAACGTAAGAGTCTTCCTGTTGGAAAACACATGAGCCAAAAAAAGGAAGAAAAACCCTATAATTTTGTTTCTTTCCCCCATTCTTGAGTGTTAAAAGTGTTGGAAGTTTCGTTGAATTGCAGAGCCAGATGGAGATCGACGCGTATACTACGAACGAAGAGAACTTGAGAAGCCTAACCAAACCAATCCTCGACCTCGGAAGTGAGGAGGCCAGTGGAGGCCAAGTTAAGTGTCTCCGAATCCCTCCTGGAGGCAATTACAGAAGATCACAAGGATTCACTCTCTAGCACCTCCGAAGAGGAGTGGGAGTATGGAATACTTAAAATCCTACACAAATACAAACAGAGACCTCAACAGTAGTAGGGATGACCACATATCAACAAATGGATTTTTTTTCTGCCATTTGTCAATATGTGGTCAGGGTTTCCAGGTAGATTTCCCATTTGTCGATATGTCGTCATGGTTTCTAGGTGAATTTGGCCAGTCACTGATTTGGAATTAAGGAATTCTTATGAGAAAAATAATTTCCGAGATTTTAGAAGTTTGTTAAGAGTTCTTATGAGGAAAATAAGTGGAAAATCTTATAAAAAAATTCAGGAAAAAAATCCCCTTTAAGACACAGCATTTCTGGGTAAACTCTATGGACACCTTTTGCCCGTTTTCAAATCGCATATTTTTCAAAGAGAATATGTTCTGAGAATATGTTCACAGAAGTTTTGTTAAGGAAAACAAACATCTTTGCCAAGACATTTAAGACCGAAAATTCATCAGAGTCCAGTATATGCCTGAAAATAATCAGAGTCAAGTTTTACCCTGAAAATTAACAGAGACCTGTTGTTAAACTAAATTATTCAGAGTCCACTTTGTGAGCAAAATTCTTCAGAGTCCAGTTTGTGCCCAAAAATATTCAGAGTCCTGTAATCTACGAAAATTAGTCAGAGTCATGTAATCTACGAAAATTATCCAGAGTCCAGTTTGTTCCCGAAAAAATTCAGAGTCCAGTTTATACCCCAAAATAATCAGAGTCCAGTTCATTACCCAAAATTAATCAGTCCAATTGAAGACCCAAATTTGTCAGAGACCAAATTTTCGCTACTAATAGCGCAATTTTAGTCTAATTTTAAACATCATATTTCTATATCATATTTCTACGTCATATTTCAGACGTAGTAAATCAACCCAAATTCAGTAAGCAAGTTTTAGCTCCTGTTCCTGGCTTAACCCTCTATCATAACATCTTTACTAACAGTCCAATCCTCCTGAAATTTTAAAGTCATATTTCAGATGTAATAAATAAGATCCAAACAATTACCAAGTTCTAGCTCCTGTCCTCAGCCTTTATTCCCTCTCGTATCTTCGGTAATACCTAATCAAATTCCCTGAAATTTTAACCCCCTGTATTTCAGACACAGTAAATAAGATCAAGTCAGTTACCGAGCTCCAGTTCTTGTCCTCCACTGTAGTTCATTTGCACAAGTTCTTTAGTAACAGATCAATTTCCCTGAAATTTAAACCCGCTGTATTTCAGACACAGTAAATAAGATCAAGTCAGTTACTGAGCTCCAGCTCATGTTCCCCACCTTAGTTCATTTGTACAAGTTCTTTAGTAACTAACTAATTTTCCCTGAAATTTGTAACTGCTGTATTTTCAGACATAGTAAAATAGTTCCAAACAATTACCAAACTCTAGCTCACGTCCGCTGCCTTAGCTCATTTGTACGTGTGCTTTATTATCAGACTAATTCCCCTGAAATTTTAAATCACTATATTTCTACGTAGTGAAATAAATCAAGACATTAACCGAGTTTCAGCTCATGTCTTCCACCTTAGTTAAATGTTCATTAAATTATTTCAGATCAAGCCCCTCTCCAGTCTATCAAAGTAAACATCACTGCCTTTAATACTCTTTTTGTACTCAGCTATGTATTATTCACACAGTCATATAACACCTTACCTTCAATACCTTTTGTTTACCCAAGTAAGCAATAATCACACGGTCAAAAATCGCACCTTACCCTTTCCCTCCCTTACCTTCTAATCCCCAACTTATCCAAACCTTCAATAATCGTACTGTATTTGCATATTTTCTCTATATTCACTGTGGTCTTCGTATTTTCATCCATATTTTCCGTGTTCACTCCATGTTCTTCAAATGTTCACTCCATGTTCTTCAAATGTTCACAGCCCATTCAGTTCATATTTTCACAAGTACCTCCATTTTTTCTGTGATCTTTCTCTTAGTCTCATGATGTTCTCTACAAATTCTAGTCATATTTTCTGTTTTCATACTCATCGCATGTTCTCTTTACAACGTTTATACTCAATATTCATGCTGTTTTCCATATTTTTGTGTTCTTTGTCAATATTCATGTTCCTCTACAAGTTCATGTTCCTCACAAGATCACTTCGTTTATCACCTTCACTTACACGTTTTCTACATTCTTTGTCATATTCTCTATGTTCTTCACAAGTTCATTGTTCATTCTTTGTATTTCCTATTCTCCTTATCATGTTTTCATGTTCTCTGTAAGTTCATATTCCCAGCATGTTCACTGTGTTCATCAACTTTTCTTACATGTTTTCTGTGTTGTCTGCCATGTTGCCCATATGTTTACTGTGTTCATTCCCTTGCATGTTATTTAACGTTCCTTAACTAAAACCTTTCGCCAATCAACAAAACATAGTCAATTTCGTCATTTCTCAACTAAACTTATTATCCAATCAACTGAAAATAGTCAGGATTAGCCTCGTTCAACACCGTTCTTAACTAAAATGACCTTTTTCTTAGCTAAAAAATTGTCAAAGGAAACTTTCCATCACTGTTCATAACTAACTTTATCCATCGTCAATCAACTAAAAAATAATCACTTTCATCATTTCTTAGCTAAACTTATTCCACAGTCAACAGAAAATAACTGTATTCATCAACTTTTTTTACATGTTTTCTGTGTTCTTTGCCGTGTTCCTCATATGTTCTCTGTGTTCATTCCCTTACATGTTATTTTACGTTCCTTAACTAAAATCTTTCGCCAATCAAATAAAAATAGCCACTTTCATCATTTTTCCTTGTCACTTTTTAACTGAAATATCACTTCTCTCAACTGAAAATAGTCAAGTGTAGCCTCTTTCCAACACTGTTCTTAACTAAAGTAACCTTTCACTTCGCTAAAAAATAGTCAAATGTAACTTTTTCAGCACTTTCGTAACTAAAATTATAAGTCGTTAGGTAAGAAATATAGTCAAAGACACTCTTCGAGACATCAAGGACATACTCAAAGACATCCTTTGAGACATCAAAGACATCCTTTAAGACATCCAAAGACACCTCTCGAGACATCAAAAACACTTTTCGAGACATCAAGGACACTCTCAAACACACCAAAGGTACTCTTCGAGATATCAAAGTTATTCTTCTAGACATCAAAGTTTTTCGGTAAGATATTTTCGTTCATCAAAGTTTTTCGGTAAGATATCTTCGTTCATCAAAGTTTTTCGGTAAGATATCTTCGCTCATCAAACTTATTCTCAAAGACATCTAAAGATAATCTCCATCATCAAAATTGTTCTCTACATCATAAAAGTTATTCGCTATGAAATCTTTCGTTCGTCAGAGATGCTTTCTAAGACATCTTCGTCCATCAAAGTTATTCTCAGAGATATCTAAAGTTATTCTCAGAGACATCAGAGTTATTCTCAGAGACATCAGAGTTATTCTCAGAGACATCTAAAGTTAATCTTGGTCATCAAAGTTAATCTCTAAGTCACCTTCGTTATTCAGAGAAGCTTCCTGAGACATCCTCATTCAACAAAGCTGTCCTCAGAGCCATCAAAAAGTTAAATACAGTCATCAAAGTTAATCTCTAAGTAACCTTCAGTTCATCAGAGAAGTTTCTAAGATATCTTCATTCATCAAAGTTATTCTCAGAAACATCTAAAGTTATTCTCAGAGACATCAAAGTTATTCTCAGAGACATCAGAGTCATCAAAACTTATTCACAGAGGTACCAAAAGTTATTCTCAGAGTCATCATAGGTGTTGCCAGAGTCATCAAAGGTATTCTCAGTCATCTAAGGTAATCTCTAACTCACTCTCGTTCGTCAAAAGTTGTTCTATAAGACATCAAAGTCATCAAAAGTTATTCTCTGAGCTATCAAAAAATACTACTCATGTTCTCAAAAGTTATTCTCAAAGTCATCAAAGATATTCTCAAAGTCATCAAAGGTAATCTCTAGCTCACCTTCGTTCATCATAGTCATTCTATGTCATCAAAGTTGTTCTCTAAGTTGCTCAACACATCAATGTTGTTCTTTAAGAAATCAAAGTAAATCTTAGAGTCGTGAAAAGTATTCTCAGAGTAATCAAAGTTATTCTCAGAGTAATCAAAGTTATTCTCAGAGCTAGCAAAAGTTAATCTCAGTCATCAAAGTTGTTCTCTAAGTCACCAAAGCTATTTCAATGTCATCAAAGGTAATCTCTAACTCACTTTTGTTCATCAATGTTAATCTCAGAGTCATCAAAGCTAATCTCGAATTCACCTTCGTTCATGAAAAGTTGTTCTCTAAGACTCCTTCGTTCATCAAAAGTTGTTCTCTAAGACTCCTTCGTTCATCAAAGAAACTCTCCTTTTTCCATCGTTATTCCTAAAACATCAATGTTGTTCTCTAAGACATCGTCAGTCATAAAATTTCTCTCCAAAATGTAACTAGTTCACCTTTCCATATCAAACTTGCACTTCTGTTAAAATATATTTTCTTAGACACTTTACCTTTAAAACTGTTCTCTGTACAACACTGCATAAACCTACCTAACCTATCCTCCCCACCCAATGTTACTTACCTAACATAACGTTCCTAAACCTAACCTAGCTTACATAACCTAACCTAACTTACCAACCCTAATCTAACCTAACTTACCTAACCTAACTTACCTATCCTAACTTAACTAAGCTAGCCTAACCTAACTTACCTAACGTAACCTAACTTACCTAACCGAGCTTACATAACCTAACCTAACCTACCTATCCTATCTTAACTAACCGAACCGAACTTAACCTAACTTACCTAACCTATCTTAACCTAACTTACCTATCTTAACTTAACTTGCATAACCTAACCTAACTTACCTAACCTAGCTTACCTACCCTAACTTAGCTTACATAACCTAACCTAACTTACCTATCCTAACTTAACTAACCTAATGTAACCTAACATAACTTGCATAACCTAACATAACCTAACTTACCTAACCTAGCTTACCTAACCTAACTAACCTAACCTAGCTTACATAACCTAACTTACCTAACCTAGCTTACCTAACCTAACTAACCTATCCTAACTTAACTCACCTAACCGAACTTACTTATCCTAACTTAACTAACCTAACCTAACTTAACTTGCATAACCTAACCTAACCTAACTTAGGGGCCATATCAACCGAAAATCCGAAGAAAAATGGAATATTTACGAAAAATTACGAAAAATACTACAACGTTCTGGCAACACTGTGGTCCAAACCGCTTAATGATATCTTGAAAAATAACGTAATTAGAGCCAAATTTCCCGCTGCAACTTTCGTGAATCTGGTTCGCGGCGGGGTATTGTATCTTACGTTGTAAAAGTCTTATTTTTCGTAATAGCATTGAAAATAACATGTTATGCATAAAATGAATATAAACTCACTCAGTGGCAACAGTATCGTGAGAGAGAGAGGGTGGTACGTGGCTCAGGCCCCTCATTGACTCTGTGTCTCTTTTGGGGAGAGGATATATCGCTGACGCGCTCTCACAATATCTCCCAGAACTCATGCTATTATTGCTATTTGTACTGCAATATGACTTACCAAACGAACAAGAGGAAAGCATTGAAAGCTAGATGCATGCGAGCTCTCCATAGAAGGTACGAGCTGGCTCATACTCGCGGTCACTCGTGACCGCGAGTAGAGTAACTTGTCGCGCGCGCTACGCAACTCCAACTTTTACAATTAGATCTGGTTTCACAGCCTTTATTTATTATTCAATTTACATGAAACTTGCACATTATATGTAGAGTTTACGCCTCTATAAACGCATGTCATTATTCTTATCTACGTAGATTTATTGATGTTATAAATAATGATACACTTCATTTTGTTGCATACGTTTTTGGGAAACTTTTATAAATCTGTATTATTGCACTAAATACATCTGGGATAATGATGTGACATGCAAATCTTTATTATATAGTAAGGTCATAGCTGAGTGTCGTATAAATGATTTTGGTTCACAATTGTGGGCTGTGAAATCAATTGAACATGGTTGAAAAATTCTTTTTTTTTCTCCGTTTCTATTTAGGCTGAGATGCTGAAACTTGGCCTAGGTGCAGCACCTTTCACATGTATCAGGATAATAAATTATGAATACCCTACAACAATTTCTTATATCCTGGTACTATGGCTCCTTACCTAACCTAACCTAATGTACCTTACCTTACCTATCTTAACCTAATCTAACTTACCTAACCTAACCTAACTTAACTAACCTATCCTTACCTAACTTAACCTAACCTAACTTGCATAACCTAACTTAACCTAACCTAACTTAAAGTAAATTACCTATCGTAACCTTATATACCCAAACTGACGTAACCTAACTTACCTAGTCCAACCAGACAAGACCTAACTTACATAATTATTCCTGCTTGTCTTTTGTGTTTCGTCAGTGTCTCATATTCATTTGTTTGTTTCATTAGTTATTTTCTCAAATGATCATTTATGCATTTCAAGTGCTATTTGTTAAAGATTGGGTATTTAAGCATTTCAATGGATTTTTGTTATATATGTGCATTTGTTCGTTTCAATAGTTAATTTCTCAAATGGTCATTTATACATTTCAAGTGTTATTTGTTAAAGATTGGGTATCTAAGCATTTCAAAGGATTTTTGTTATATATGGGCATTTGTTCATTTAGGGGTTAATTTCTCAAATGGTCATTTATGCATTTCAAGTGCTATTTGTTATAAATGGGCATTTACTCGTTTCAAGGGTTAATTTCTTTAATGGTCATTTTTGCATTTTAAGGGTTATGCGTTAAAGCTCATCGAGCTGCTAATAAGTTGTATTTATTATGTTTGTTATAATTGTTCTTATTCCCCACCCTTTAACCTAACTTTTCATATATAGTTTATTTGTTTATTGTTCTTTTGACGTATTTGTTGAATACATTATCCTTATCTTAACCTTTCAGATGTAGTTTTCTTTCTCCTTTTTGTATATTTTACCCAAACCCACCATCCCACTTAACCTTCCTTCCTTCTTTTACTTTGTTTTCACATATAAGTTTATTCATTATCTTAGTAATAATATAAGTACAGTTTTACAGAATCAGATCTACTAAGACTTGAAATTGAGAAAAAAAAAGAGAGCAAGGGAGTGGGAGCAAGGAGTAAGAGCGAGTCGGAGGAAGAAAGAGAATGAGGGAGAGTGAGAGCATGGGAGCATTAAGACTTGAATTTGAGAAAAAGAAAAATAAGAGAATGAGAGAGAGTGATAGAAGGGAAAGAGAAGGAGAAAGATAGAGAGAAAAAGGGGGGATAGAAGGAGGAAAATAGAGAGAAAAAGTGGGAGAGAAGGAGTAGGAAAAACAAAGTACAAGAAGGAAGGAAGGTTAAGTGGGATGGTGGGTTTTGGTAAAATATACAAAAAGGAGAAAGAAAACTACATTTGAAAGGTTAAGATAAGGATAATATATTCAACAAATACATCAAAAGCACAATAAACAAATAAACTATATCTGAAAGGTTAGGTTAAAGGGTGGGGAATAAGAACATATGATAAAAAACCTTATAAATACACTAAGATCACAAGAGGTGGGAATGAGAACAATTATAACAAACATAATAAATACAACTTATGAGTAACTTGATGAACTTTAAAGCATAACCCTTAAAATGCAAAAATGACCATTTGAGAAATTAACCCTTGAAACGAGTAAATGCCCATATATAACAAATACCACTTGAAATTCATAAGTGACCATTGGAGAAATTAACCCTTGAAACGAACAAATGCCCATATGTAACAAAAATCCTTTGAAATGCTTAAATACCTAATCTTTAACAAATAGCACTTGAAATGCATAAATGACCATTTGAAAAATTAACTATTGAAACAAACAAATGAATATGAGACACTGACGAAACACAAAAGACAAGCAGGAATAATTATGTAAGTTAGGTCATGTCTGGTTGGACTAGGTAAGTTAGGTTACGTCAGTTTGGGTATGTAAGGTAATGTTAGGTAATTTACTTTAAAATAGATTACGGTAAGTTAGGTTATGCAAGTTAGGTTAGGTAAGGATAGGTTAGTTAAGTTATTTTAGGTTAGGTAAGTTAGGTTAGATTAAGATAGGTAAGGTATCTAAGGTTAGGTAAGTTAGGTTAGATTAGGTTATGCAAGTTAAGTTAGGTTAGGTTAGTTAAGTTAGGATAGGTAAGTTAGGTTAGGTTAGGTTATGTAAGCTAGGTTAGGTTAGATAAGCTAGGTTATGTAAGTTAGGTTGTTACGAACCCGGATCCAGCGTTCGAGCCTGGAGCAGTGACAAACACGCCATCTGTGGGTCAGCTCCCGAAACCCCCGCCAAACGAACGACGACACCTAGTGAGGACAGCGTGTACTGGACTCGAGGACCAGTTTCCAGTCTGGTTCAGCGCTCAACACCGCCGCCGCTGACCTCTGGTGAGGTGGTGCTCAGACTACAACGCCACCTATGGAGTGGATATGTCCGGCGTTTGTGTCTGAGCCTGTAAGTGTGGTGTTCTAGTGTCCCTGTTATTGATGACGTGTCTGCTTACAGAGCCGACCTGGGACCACTGTGATGGAAGTGGAGTCAGTCTACCCGAGGCAGCCAGTCTCCATACAGTGAAGTTTGCTGCAGCTGTCGTGACGTCGTCCCCCCGGAAGAACACTGTGGTGTGTTAAGCCTGCCAGTGGAGTGGCAGTGGAAGGATTTACCCGGGACCGACGGTTGGAGACGATAATCCACTGGGGTATTGAGGACAGGAGGGTGATTGGTGATATCACACGAGACTCCTGTCTAGGGCGTACCCCTTTTATCGTTCGTGGAGTGGCCGTACCAGCCTTGGTGGCTCAGTACCTGCCAGCAGACCTGCTGGACGTGTGGTTGACGGCCTCCACGACGGTGCCCCCAGTGGACCTGTGTTGTGGCTGACCTGTGGCCAGGGTAGACTCGGCGTTCTCAGAGGACACGTCTTGAGGCCACGAAGAAAGCACCGCGGACTCAGCACCTAGCTTCGAGGATCCATAGTCTCCAGCAGAAGACTACAGTGTTGATCCCCTTTGTAAAGTGTTAATATCCCTCCCCCTTGTGTACGTTTTACTTTTATATATTTAAATGGTGATGGTTATATTATATTATATTAAGTTCTTACCTTTCTTTCCCTACTCCCTTTAAGTTACTTGCGTCACGGATCGCATCCCTTGATAGCCTCTACTGGCTTGGGGCCGGATATATATCTTCCTCTAACTACATCAGAGTAAGAACCCCGTTGCGTCCCGAGAGGGCCGTAACATAATTGGCATCCCCAGCGGGATCCGTCCCCTTGTTAAGTATGTTTGACAGGGGTGGTGAAGTGGCGTAATCCCTGTAAATAATTCCCCCTGTGTGCGACGATTGTGACGTTATATGTCCTGTGCGGTGCTCAGAGTGACTAAGTGCGATATTGTGCAGTGCGGTGCTCGCTGTGATTAAGCGATTAAGTGCAATATTGACTAGTTCGGTGCTCAGTGATTCAGTGCAATATTGTAGAGCGAAGTGTTCGCTTGGACTCGGTGCAATATTGGGTAGTGCGGTGCCCAAAGTGATTACGTGCAATATTGGCAAGTGCAGTATTAGGTGCGACAAAGTGCAATATTGACGTAGAACAGTGCTCGGTGCGTTAAGTGCTAACGTGTAAGCGGTGTGTTAAGTGCTAGTGGAGTATTCCATCTGTGACAATGGCAGAAAAAGCTACCATCGATGATCTGGACGATGTTCAGGCTTTTCTGAACAGAGTGGACTGTCTTGCCAGATTAAAGTATCTGAGCAAACCAGAGCTTGTACTAGTGAGCGCCTACCTGGAGATCAAGATCCGTGCCAGTGATTCCCGTGTGGAGATCTTGTCCAAGGTTCACCGGCACCTGAAGGCAGAAGAGAAACAGGAAGGCGAGACTCCTAGTACAAGGGAAGGTGAGGAGATAGCTTCCACGGAAAAGGAAGATAAGGGCAGCGACGTTGACAGTGATGCAGGTGAGCTTAATATCAGCTTCCTAACTGTCAAGATGCGCGCCTTGGAAATTAATCGAGAAATTGAATGGAAGAAGTTAGAATTAGAACGAGAGTTAAAAGATAAAGAATTGGCAATGAGGCGTTTAGAATTAGAAAGAGAAGAGAAACGAGAGAGAGAAGAGAGAGAAAGAGAAGAAGAAGAGAAGAACGAGAAAGAGAGAGAGAAGAACGAGAAAGGGAAGAAAAAGAAAGACAGAGACAACATGAACTAGAAGTATTACGATTAGGCGCTGGACAGAGACAAACTGGAGTAAGCGGTTTCGATCCGGTAAGGAATATCAAAATGGTCCCCAAATTCAACGAGAGAGAAGTTTCGAAGTTCTTCGCAGCCTTCGAGAAAGTCGCTGCCTCTTTGGAGTGGCCAAGGGAGAATTGGGCCATCATGATACAGTCAGTCTTGACTGGGAAGGCCCAAATCGCCTACTCTACGTTATCCCTTGACGACTCCGGCGATTACGATATGGTGAAGAAAGTGGTGCTCATGGCGTACCAATTGGTACCTGAGGCATATAGGCAAAAGTTCAGAAACCTGAAGAAGACCTCAGAGCACACTTTCACCGAATTCGCCACCATCAAGGAGCGACTTTTCCAGGAATGGTATGCCTCTCGGAAGGTGGAGACCAGGGAAGACCTCGAACAGCTGATTCTGCTCGAGGACTTCAAGGATTGTTTGTCTGTAGACCTGAAGACGTACTTAGAGGAACAGCAGGTAGAGACCTTGAGTGCAGCAGCCACCATGGCTGAAGAGTACATCCTGACTCATAGGCCGTCTGCTAAGTACGTCCCAAGGAATTACCAGCGCCGGTTCGACAGACCTCATGATGAAGAAGAGAGACCCGTCCCACAAAGTGCTAAGAAGACGCCCCCAAGTAGCCCCCGAAGAACAAGTCCCAGCAGTCCGAAGCACCGGAGCCCGAGGAGGAATATGGTGTGCTGGACTTGTGGGCAGAAAGGGCACATAGCTGCTAGGTGCCGAGGCAGAAGAGGTGGCAGCGCACGAAGGGAGGTGATGTTGATGAGCTGTGTTACACCACCAGCAGGAAACCAGTCTACGACGAAGCAGGAAGGACCAAGTTTGTTGGCCCCTCACACTTCAACCGGGTATGTAACGAGTGATCATACTGGTAGATCAATTGTAGTGCTCAGAGATAGTGGAGCAGTCCAGTCCCTGATCGTGAAGAGCTCGTTACCCGAGGGAGTAAGTGTGGATGGGCGACAAAAGGTTGTCCTAGTTGGGTTTCCTAGGACGCAGTATATCGCCCCCCTTAGTGCCAGTACATCTTGACTCGCCTTATTTCAGCGGCACATGTGAGTTGGCAGTAGTCGATACCCTCCCTGTGGCTGGGATCGACGTGGTACTAGCCAACGACTTGGTGACCGATTGGAGCACCAATCATCCCAAGATAGCGGACGAGTCAGCCAGAACAGTACAGTCAGAGGTGTCTACAGGCAATGGTAATGTCCAGGTAAAGACAGACCCGGATGTAACTATGTTTAATTTGTCCTCTCGCCTACAGATTGAGATCGACAGTTATCTAGCAGTGTCTCCTGATTCTTCTCTTGACAAGGAACATGAGGTTACAATGGCAGAAGTACCTGAACTAGAAGAGAGGCCTTGTGTGCAGACACCCACGGATACCAACGAGTCTGGAGCGAAGGCTGAGGTGTGCTTGCGGTATGGCAAGTTGCAGCGTGTTGTGGACCAGCCAGAGATTCCCCAGACGTCAGAGGTATGTGAGGTGTGTTCAAAAGGTCTAGTGCCCTCTTTGGTCCAAGCCAGGCTAGTGGATGGTGCCGGCTATGGACATGACAAGCTCAGGAAACTTATCCCTCAATTGGCCCCATGTTTCTTAGCGATATTTTGTTTTTGTTCTCCTATGTGTTCTCTGTGTTCTCAGTAAGGATCAGTGGACGACCCGAAGGATGATGGCTCCCGTGAACATCGAGAAGAGGTCCCTGGGATTAGAGATTTGCACTGCAAGTGTTGCAGTTGAAGAAGGGACCTGGAAGCTGATAGTAGATACAGGAGGTACGACAGATGATAAAATGAGTGACTGTTTCCGGCAGGTTGACACCCCCCGTGTGATTGCTGAGCCTCAACACAGCGTTATGCGGAACGTTGGTCGACCTGACGGTGACAGAGCGAATGCCACCTGCGACGTACGAACAGCTCCGTTGGGACTAGGTGTGGACCTAGTAGAGTATGCTGTAAGTACTGTTTTACCCGCTGTCGCTATCACTCTGAATTATCAGACCCCTGTATTCCAGGTTCCTGTCTCCCTGAAGGACCATCGGACCGGCACCAGAAATGCCGTCTGTGGTCAGCCATCATCGGTGCCACGACATAAGGAAGTGTCGAGTCACCCCATATCGTGTCGAAAACCAATCCGTACTAGAGAGATGTGAGATGATGCCCCTATTTGCCATCGCAGAGGAGGTGTGGAAGATTACGTCAGGCAGGTCATCGCCTGCCATTTTCAAGCTCCCTTTGTGCCAGGGTTTCTCAGTAGAAAAGTTCTGTGGACAAGACAGCTTCATCACTCCAGCTCATAATATAAGTAAGTCCATTTGGAGTTGTGTCGCCGTACTAATTTGGTTTGTTTCTTTTATAGAACCCCAAACCAAATTCTTTTTGGTGGGGAGGTGTTACGAACCCGGATCCAGCGTTCGAGCCTGGAGCAGTGACAAACACGCCATCTGTGGGTCAGCTCCCGAAACCCCCGCCAAACGAACGACGACACCTAGTGAGGACAGCGTGTACTGGACTCGAGGACCAGTTTCCAGTCTGGTTCAGCGCTCAACACCGCCGCCGCTGACCTCTGGTGAGGTGGTGCTCAGACTACAACGCCACCTATGGAGTGGATATGTCCGGCGTTTGTGTCTGAGCCTGTAAGTGTGGTGTTCTAGTGTCCCTGTTATTGATGACGTGTCTGCTTACAGAGCCGACCTGGGACCACTGTGATGGAAGTGGAGTCAGTCTACCCGAGGCAGCCAGTCTCCATACAGTGAAGTTTGCTGCAGCTGTCGTGACGTCGTCCCCCCGGAAGAACACTGTGGTGTGTTAAGCCTGCCAGTGGAGTGGCAGTGGAAGGATTTACCCGGGACCGACGGTTGGAGACGATAATCCACTGGGGTACTGAGGACAGGAGGGTGATTGGTGATATCACACGAGACTCCTGTCTAGGGCGTACCCCTTTTATCGTTCGTGGAGTGGCCGTACCAGCCTTGGTGGCTCAGTACCTGCCAGCAGACCTGCTGGACGTGTGGTTGACGGCCTCCACGACGGTGCCCCCAGTGGACCTGTGTTGTGGCTGACCTGTGGCCAGGGTAGACTCGGCGTTCTCAGAGGACACGTCTTGAGGCCACGAAGAAAGCACCGCGGACTCAGCACCTAGCTTCGAGGATCCATAGTCTCCAGCAGAAGACTACAGTGTTGATCCCCTTTGTAAAGTGTTAATATCCCTCCCCCTTGTGTACGTTTTACTTTTATATATTTAAATGGTGATGGTTATATTATATTATATTAAGTTCTTACCTTTCTTTCCCTACTCCCTTTAAGTTACTTGCGTCACGGATCGCATCCCTTGATAGCCTCTACTGGCTTGGGGCCGGATATATATCTTCCTCTAACTACATCAGAGTAAGAACCCCGTTGCGTCCCGAGAGGGCCGTAACATAGGTTAAGTTAGGATAGGTAAGTTAGGTTTGGATAGGTTAGGTTATGCAAGTTAAGTTAGGTTAGGTTAGATTAGGTTAGTTAAGTTAGGATAGGTAAGTTAGGTTAGGTTATGTAAGCGAGGTTAGGTAAGTTAGGGTAGGTAAGCTAGGTTAGGTAAGTTAGGTTAGGTTGGGTTGGGTTTTGCAAGTTAAGTTAGGATAGGTAAGTTAGGTTAAGATAGGTTAGGTAAGGTAAGTTATGTTAAGTTCGGTTCGGGTTTTTAAGATAGGATAGGTAGGTGAGGTTTGGTTAGTTAGGTTAGGATATGTAAGCTCGGTTAGGTAAATTAGGTTAGGTTAGGTTAGGTTAGCTTAGTTTAGTTAGGTTAGGTAAGTTAGGTTAGGTTAAGTTAGGTTAGGTTAGGTAAGTTAGGTAGGTTAGGGTTGGTTAGTTAGGTTAGGTTATGAAAGCTAGGTTAGGTTTAGGAACGTTTTGTTAGGTAAGTAACACTGGGTGGGGAGGATAGGTTAGGCAATTATATGCGTGTTGTACAGAGAACAGTTTTAAAGGTAAAGTGTCTAAGAAAATATATTTTAACAGAAGTGCAAGATTGATATAAAAAGCTAGTTACATTTTGGAGAGGAATTTTATGACTGAAGATGTCTTAGGGAACAACATTGACGTCCTAAGAATAACTTGATGGAAGAAGGAGAGTTTCTTTGATGAACGAAGGAGTCTTGGAGAACAACTTTTGATGAACGAAGGTGAGTTAGAGATTACCTTGGATGACACTGAAATAGCTTTGGTGACTTAGAGAACAACTTTGATGACTGAGATTAACTTTTGCTAGCTCTGAGAATAACTTTGATGACTGAGATTAACTTCTTTTGCTAGCTTCTGAGAATAACTTTGATTACTCTGAGAATACTTTTGACGACTCTGAGATTAACTTTTATGTCTTGGAGAACAATATTGATGTGGGTAGAGAACAACTTTGATGACTTAGAGAATGACTATGATGAACGAAGGTTAGTTAGAGATTACATTTGATGACTCTGAGAATATCTTTGATGACTTTGAGAATAACTTTTGAGAACATGAGTAGTATTTTTTGATTGCTCAGAGAATAACTTTTGATGATTTTGATGTCTTATAGAACAACTTTTGATGAACGAGAGTGAGTTAGAAATTACCTTAGATGACTCTGAGAATACCTTTGATGACTCTGGCAACACTTATGATGACTCTGAAAATAACTTTTGGTAGCTCTGTGAATAAGTTTTGATGACTCTGAGAATAACTTTGATGTCTCTGAGAATAACTTTAGATGTCTCTGAGAATAACTTTGATGAACGAAGATATCTTAGAAACTTCTCTGATGAACTGAAGGTTACTTAGAGATTAACTTTGATGACTGTATTTAACTTTTTGATGGCTCTGAGGACAGCTTTGTTGAATGAGGATGTCTCAGAATGCTTCTCTGAATAACGAAGGTGACATAGAGATTAACTTTGATGACCAAGATTAACTTTATATGTCTCTGAGAATAACTTTGATGTCTCTGAGAATAACTTTAGATATCTCTGAGATTAACTTTGATGGGCGAAGATGTCTTAGAAAGCATTTCTGACGAACGAAAGGTTACTTAGCAAATAACTTGTATAATGTAGAGAACAACTTTGATGATCGAGATTAACTTTAGATGTCTCTAAGAATAAGTTGATGAACTAAGATATCTAACTGTACTCTTGGGAGTGTGCGTGAAAACAAAAATTTTACTCCCGGGACCGTGGGTGAAACAAACTATTCTCTTGGGAGCAAGTGTGTTGCGATGTCAACACCATCTGATGAGCACACCCGACCCCATTTCCAGTTCCCCGGTGGAAGGCTGTGATCTTACTGACACCTGTGTAGTTTTCTTCTTACTATACGACTTTAACTCCTCTGAAGTGATGTGTTAGGTATCATGGTCGACAATAATCGGTTCAACCAGGGCAGTCCTGAACTCATGACTTGTTCCAGTGGGAACAAGTAGGCGCGTAGGTGGAGGCTGTGATTCGTCTGGGATAACCAGTGAAGTATTGTTGATTGGACCACGTATCCCAAGATGGCCCCCAGTTGAGTTATGAGATGGAATCAATCCGTCTGTCCCCTATCTTAAGACTTTTTATAGTCGAAACTTTTTAGAGGAAGCCAGCCAGTGTGTTGCTGGAGGTCCCCTGCCAGTAAGTTGCTGGAGACCTGCCAGTGTGCTGCTGGAGACCTGCCAGTTTATTGCTGGAGACCTGCCAGTGTGTTGCCGGCGGCCCCCCCTGCCAGCGCATTGCCGCAGGTCCCCTGCCAGCGCGTTGCCGGGGGCTTCCTGCCAGCGCCTTGCCCGCGGCCCCCTGCCAGCGCGTTGCCGGCGGTCCCCTGCCAGCGCCTTGCCAGTGGCCCTGCTGTCAGCGCGTTGCCCGCGGCCCCCTGCCAGCGCCTTGCCCGCGGCCCCCTACCAGCGCCTTGCCAGCGGCCCTCCTGTCGGCGCGTTGCCGGCGGTCCCCTGC
Organism: Procambarus clarkii; assembly: GCF_040958095.1. NCBI lineage: Eukaryota > Metazoa > Arthropoda > Malacostraca > Decapoda > Cambaridae > Procambarus > Procambarus clarkii. Next base: position 9,498,451 of record NC_091219.1, read on the forward strand.
CAGCGCGTTGCCGGCGGTCCCCTGCCAGCGCGTTGCCGGCGGCCCCCTGCCAGCACGTTGCCGGCGGCCCCCTGCCAGCGCCTTGCCGGCGGCCCTCTGCCAGCGCGTTGCCGGCGGCCCTCTGCCAGCGCCTTGCCGGCGGCTCCCTACCAGCGCGCTGCCGGCGGCACCCTGCCAGCGCCTTGCCGGCGGCCCCCTGCCAGCGCCTTGCCGGCGGCCCCCTGCCAGCGCCTTGCCGGCGGCCCCCTGCCAGCGCCTTGCCGGCGGCCCTCTGCCAGCGCCTTGCCGGCGGCCCCCTGCCAGCGCCTTCCCGGCGGCCCCCTGCCAGCGCCTTGCCGGGGGCTTCCTGCCAGCGCCTTGCCCGCGGCCCCCTGCCAGCGCGTTGCCGGCGGTCCCCTGCCAGCGCCTTGCCAGTGGCCCTGCTGTCAGCGCGTTGCCCGCGGTCCCCTGCCAGCGCCTTGCCGGCGGCCCCCTGCCAGCGCCTTGCCGGCGGCCCCCTGCCAGCGCGTTGCTGGCGGCCCCCTGCCAGCGCCTTGCCAGCGGCCCTCCTGTCAGCGCGTTGCCGGCGGCCCCCTGCCAGCGCCTTGCCGGGGGCCCCCTGCCAGCGCCTTGCCCGCGGCCCCCTACCAGCGCCTTGCCAGCGGCCCTCCTGTCAGCGCGTTGCCGGCGGCCCCCTGCCAGCGCGTTGCCGGCGGCCCCCTGCCAGCGACTTGCCGGCGGCCCTCTTGCCAGCGCGTTGCCGGCGGCCCCCTGCCAGCGCTTTGCCGGCGGCCCCCTGCCAGCGCGTTGCCGGCGGCCTCCAGCCAGCGCGTTGCCGGCGGCCCCCTGCCAGCACGTTGCCGGCGGCCCTCTTGCCAGCGCGTTGCCGGCGGCCCCCTGCCAGCGCGTTGCCGGCGGCCCCCTACCAGCGCGTTGCCGGCGGCCCCCTGCCAGCGCGTTACCGGCGGCCCCTGCCAGCGCGTTGCCGGCGACCCCCTGACAGCGCGTTGCCTTCGGCCCCCTGCCAGCGCGTTGCCGGCGGCCCCCTGCCAGCGCGTTGCCGGCGGCCCCCTGCCAGCGCGTTGCCGGCGGCCCCCTGTCAGCGCGTTGCCGGCGGCCCCCTGCCAGCGCGTTGCCGGCGGCCCTCTTGCCAACGCGTTGCAGGCGGCCCCCTGCCAGCGCGTTGCCTGTGGCTCCTTGCCAGCGCGTTGCCGGCGGCCCCCTGCCAGCGCTTTGCCGGCGGCCCCCTGCCAGCGCGTTGCCGGCGGCCCCCTGCCAGCGCTTTGCCGGCGGCCCCCTGCCAGCGCGTTGCCGGCGGCCTCCTGCCAGCGCGTTGCCGGCGGCCCCCTGCCAGCGCGTTGCCGGCGGCCCCCTGCCAGCGCGTTACCGGCGGCCCCTGCCAGCGCGTTGCCGGCGACCCCCTGACAGCGCGTTGCCTTCGGCCCCCTGCCAGCGCGTTGCCGGCGGTCCCCTGCCAGCGCCTTGCCGGCGGCCACTTGCCAGCGCGTTGCCGGCGACCCCCTGCCAGCGCGTTGCCGGCGGCCCCCTGCCAGCGCGTTGCCGGCGGCCCCCTGCCAGCGCGTTGCCGGCGGTTCCCTGCCAGCGCGTTGCCGGCGGCACCCTGCCAACGCCTTACCGGCGACCCCTGCCAGCGCGTTGCCGGCGGCCCCCTGTCAGCGCGTTGCCGGCGGCCCCCTGCCAGCGCCTTGCCGACGGCCCCCTGCCAGCGCGTTGCCGGCGGCCCCCTGCCAGCGCCTTGCCGACGGCCCCCTGCCAGCGCGTTGCCGGCGGCCCCCTGCCAGCGCCTTGCCGACGGCCCCCTGCCAGCGCGTTGCCGGGGCCCCCTGCCAGCGCCTTGCCGACGGCCCCCTGTCAGCGCGTTGCCGGCGGCCCCCTGCCAGCGCGTTGCCGGCGGCCCCCCTGCCAGAGCGTTGCCCGGCGGGTGATAGTGATGTTTTGATTTTGTGATGATACTGTGGAGAACTGGTCAATAATTTATTGATAAAAGTGGACTTGCCAGCATGAGTACCGGATATAAAGCACTCAGGGAGGGTACCATGTGTGTTGTACGCTGGAAGATAGAAGTGCACTCGTTGGGAAAGAAGATTTCAGAAGTTCTTTGGTATGCCCTGTGTGAAAGTCACACCTGCGGTGTTATGTGCTGTACATATGTGTATATATAGTAAAGACGTACATTTTGTGATGGTTTTCTTTAATGTTGTTAACCCATTTTCCCGTTGGCTTGACTATTAGGGCCAGTTCTGAATAACATACCTATGACTCGAGGCTGGATGAGCCAGAGGCTATTCTCATCGAAGAGTGGGCGAGACTGAAACTATACTCCTGAGAGCGTGAGAGAGACAGAAACTTTACTTCTGGTTGGGCGAGTGAGACTGAAACTATACTTATGGGTGCGTTGTGAGATAGAAACTTTACTCCTGTGTGCGTAAGTGTGACAGAAACTATCCTCCTAGGAGTGTGGGTGAGATAGAAACTATACTCCGAATGAGGGTGTGAGTCAGAAACTATAATCCTGGGAAAGTGGGAGTCAGTAACTATACCCCTGGGGGTGTGGGTGAGAAAGAAAATATACTCTTGAGAGCGTGAATGAGACAGAAACTATAATCATGGGACCGTGGATAAAGCCAAAACTATACTTCTGGAAGCGTGAGTGAGAAAGCAACTTTAATCCTAGGAGCGTGAGACGGAAACTATCTGATGACTATACAATTATACTATCAATTACTATACAACTAGCGGATGAGACAGTAACTATGCGTCTAGGAGCGTGGGTGAGGAAGAAGCTATATTTCTGGAAGCGTGGATGAGACTGAAATTACACTCTTGAGAGCGTGAGCGAGAAAAAAACTATACTACTGGCAGCGTGGGTGAGACAGAAACTGCATTCATTGTAGTATGGGTAAGACAGAAACGATTCTCCTAGAAGCACGAGACATAAACTCTGCTCACGGGAGCGTCGGTGAGAATTAAACTGTATATCTGGGTGCGTGGGCTGAGACAGAAAGAATACACCTAGGAGTAAGCATGCATGAGACAGAAATTATACTCCAGATAGCGTGGGTGAGACAAAAACTATACTCCTGGGAGTACTAGTGAGACAAAAACTAATCTCCAGGGAGTACTGGTGAGAAAGAAACTATATACCTGGGAGCGGGGAGAGACAGAAACTATACTGCAATGAGCGTTGATGAAAAAGAAACTACACTTCTGTGAGCGTGGGAGAGACACAAACTGTACACATGGGGAGCTAGAGTAAACCAGAAACTCTACTCCTGGGAGTGTGGATGAGAGAGAAACTATACCCCTGGGAGCTTGGTAGGGTGGGACGGAAACTATACTCCTGGGAGCTTGGGAGAGTGGGACGGAAACTATACCCCTGGGAGCTTGGGAGGGTGTGACGGAAACTATACCCCTGGGAGCTTGGGAGAGTGGGACGGAAACTATACCCCTGGGAGCTTGGGAGGGTGAGACGGAAACTATGCCCCTGGGAGCTTGGGAGAGTGGGACGGAAACTATGCCCCTGGGGGAACGTGTGTGACCTAGAAACTATAATCCTGGGAACACGAATGAGACAGAAACTATATACCTTGGATTGTAAGATAGCCAGAAACTATACTCTTGCGATCATAGGGCAGCTGAAACTATACTTCTGTGATCGTGAATGGGACAGAAACTATACCACCGGGAGCGTGGGTGGGAGCAGAAACTATTCTCCAGGGAGAGTATGTAACCTAGAAACTATAATCCTGTGAACTCGAGTGAGACAAAAACAGTACACACTGAACAAATCCACAAGGGCTGTTTTGAGGGTTTAACTTACGTTCGGGATGATCCCAGATGCGCCTTATATAATCGATTGCGCCACGACATGGTAAAAGAATTGAAACCGGGATTGCTACTGCCCTCGCACAGATCCCGCAGCCTCTTCGAAACACAAACCAGGGTGTTACACAGTTCCCCCATGCACCTGGGCTCTGTCAACAAGTTGCTCTACCCCTTCGCTTATACTTCAATAGACACAAAAATCACAATAGCGTAATACATCACGCTATTGATACATTGATATTGTATCATCGTGATACATTCATGTATCACGCTATTGTGATTTCTGTATGTATTGAAGTAAGGGCAAAGAGGTAAAACAGCATGTTGACACAGCCCGGGTGCTTGGGGGAATTGTGCAAAACCCCGGTTAGTGTCTCGGAGTTAGTGTCTGCGGGATCTGTGTGAGGGCAGTAGCACTCCCGGTTGCAATTCTTTGACCATGTCGTGGTGCAATCGACTAAGACGCGTCTGGGATCATCCCGGACATAGGGATGACACCCCAGCAGTGATTTTGTTTTTGGAAAAAAAGCAGATCTAGACACGGATTTCCAGGTAATTTTAAAAATCGTGTGTTGGGCGTCGGGGGTTCCAGGATAATTTTAGTTTGTTTTCAAAATCGCGCATTTTTCAAAGACCATTTTCGGATAAAGCGATCATGAAAGTTTATTAAGTGTTCTTATGAGGAAAATAATTTCATAAGATTGTTAAGAGTTCATATAGGGAAAATTAAAAATTTTCAGAGTTCAGTTTTATGAAAATATTTTAGAGTTCATATTATCATTGGAGTTTATTTATGAGTTTATGACCAAAATTTAGAAAAACGACCATTTTCAGAGAATATGTTCATAGAAGTTTTGTTAAAGAAAACAGACATCTTAGCCATGATTTTTAGTTTTGTATCCATTTACAGCTTTTTCACCTGTAAAAGACCGAAATTGAACAGAGATCCGTTTAAACACCAAAAATTATTCAGAGACCATTTGAAGACTGATTTTCTTCAGAGTCCATTTATGACCAAAATATGACAGAGACCATTTGAGGACCTAAATAAGACAGAGATTATTTTAGACTCAATTTTCAACAGAGTCCATTTTCAGACCTCCCATTAATCGTAGTTCCCCATTTTCTTGTCGGCAGGGCTTGAAGGTGATGACCAACTAGGGACAAGCAATGGAAGTCAGTGAACCCAGGAGAGTGTAAGAGTACTTGGGTCGACCTGAAGGTGCTAGCCAAGTGGGCTAGTTAAGCTCTGTGGACTTCACTCTTGGAAGGTGCTAGTCAGTGGGGCTAGTTGAGCGCTGTGGACTTCACTCCTGGAGGTACTAGCTATTGGGGCTAGTTGAGCGTTGTTGACTTCACTAATTGAGCATACCGTCAAGTGCGCTACGGAGGGGGAGCCCTTGAAGGCGTCTCCATGACTGCAGCTAGCATAAGGGCTAGTGGTACGGTGAAAACCTCGTTAGAGGCATATAGTGTCCGTCATCTGGGAAGCTAGCTGGCGTGAGGGCTAGTGATGCCGCTCCGGATGACATCACATAGCAACTTATATAAATTATTATGGTGATGGGTAATAATAACGGCTAATTTTAAGTGTTATTATTTTTATTTATTTTAAACATTACACTATTTATCCATCAAGGTTAGGAGTCTTCTGAACTTGAGCAGAATCGTAGAGTGTAAAGGAACCCGGTTACGAATGGTCCGTAACAACGCTATTGTGATTTCTGTATGTATACACATAGGATTGTGGGGGGAACCAGTAACTATACTCCTGGGAGAGTGGGTAATACAGAAACTATACTCCTGGGAGAGTGGGTAATACAGAAACTATACTAGTGAGAGCGTGAGTGAGGTAGAGACTATACTTCTGGGAGCACGTGTGAGAAAGAAACTATATTCATAGGAGCGTGGATGAGAGAGAAACTATTCTCCTAGGAGGTTGGGTGAGATGGAAACTGTACTCCAAGAAGCGCGGGTGTTACAGGAACTATCCTAATGTGAACGTGGGTGAAACTGAAACTACACTCATGAGAGCGTCAGTGAAAATGAAACAATACTTCTGGGAGCGTGGGTGAGAAAGAAACTGTACTCCTGGGAGTGAGCGTGACCCAGAAACTATACTTTTGGGAGCGTGGATGGAACGGAAACTATACTCCTGGGGGCGTGTTTGACCTAGACCCTAATCCTGTGAAGGCGAGTGAGACGGAAACTATACACCTGGGAGCGCGTGTGAGATATAAACTATATTCCTGGAATCGTGGGTGAACCAGGAACTATATTCCTGGGAGCGCAGTGAGACAAACTATACTCCTCAGAGCGTGGATGAGGCTATGGTCCTGGGAGCGTGTGTGAGACAGAAACTATACTCAAGGGAGCCTTGGTGAGACAAACTATGGTTTTGTAAGCACGGGTGAGACAAAATATGCTTCTATAAGCGCGGTTGAGATCGAAAATATATTTCAAGGAGCGTGGGTGAGCCAGAAATTGGGCTCTGGGAGCGTGGGTGAGACAGAAACTATTATCCTGGGAGCATATGTGGGGACAGAAACTATTCCCCTGAGAGCGTGGGTCAAGCAGAAACAATATTCGTGGGGGCGCTGGTGAAACAGAAATAAATAATATTTGTTTTACTATTTGTATTCGTATTTAGATATATACAAGAGTTCTTGCACTAGTGTACAGTCACTATCACGCATAGCGTTTCGGGAGTTCCTTAATCCTAATTTAACCCGGAATGTGACCAGCCGAATCGTTTAACAACCAGGCACCCATTCACTTCTGGGTGAACAGAGGCTACAGCTAAGGATTGGCACCATGTAAATCCTCCCCAGTCAGGATATGAACCATGGCTAAAGCGCTTGCAAAGCGGAGAGCGAGCGTTTTACCACTACACCAAGGGGAATGCTTCTGGAAGTAGCGAGTGAGGCCAAAACCATACTTCTGTGAGCGTGGTTAAGACTGAAACTATTCATCTGGGAGCGTTAGTGACACAGAAACAATATGCCTAGGAGCACGTTGACAAAAAACTATACTCCTGGGAGCGTGAGTGAGACAGCAACTATACTCGTAGTAGCGTTGTTGAGAAAAAAATATACTGCTGAGAGCATAAGTGAAACCGAAGATATAATCATGGGATCATGGAGGAGACAGAAACTATGCTCCTGGGAGCATGGTAAGGCAGGAACATACTACAAGTGAGGGTGAGATTGAAACTATAATCCTGTGAGCGAAAATGAGAAGCATTGGTGAACCAGAATCTACACTCTTAGGAGCGTGGGTGTGACAAACTATATTCCTGTAGCGTTGGTGGGAAAGAAACTATAATCCTGGGAGCACGGGTGAGACAGAAACTACACTCGTGGGAAAGAGGGTGAAATAGAAATAATATTTCTGTTTCATAGGCGATTTCAACCCATGGAAAGATAGACTGGGAGAATGGGGACCCACATGGAGGTACAGATACATGGAGAGCTAAACTCTAGGAAGTGGCAACAAGGAACATACTGAGCCAACATGTTAAGGGATCCTCAAGAATGAGAGGCAATGGCGAACCAGCTAGACTCGACCATATTTACCTTGAATGAGTCAGGAATAAGGGAAATAAAATTTGAAGCCCCCATAGGAATGAGTGACCACAGTGTATTGACATTTGAGTATCTGGTAGAGGTAGGGATAACCTATCCAAGGAAGGGATTGGAAGGGAAAAGGCTAAATTACCGAAGAGGAAAATATGACGAGATGAGGGACTTCCTAATGGGAATGCCATGGGAAACAGAACTCATAAAAAAAGACTGAACAGATTATGATGGACTACGTCACCCAGGAGTGCCAGGAAGCTGCAGACAGGTTTATCCCGGCCCTAAAGAAGAAAATGAAAAGAAATAGAAGAATCCATGATTCAGTCAGGAATGTAAGGTGGCAAAGCAATTGTGTACAAGAACATGGAGAAACTACAGGAATAACAGAACACCAGAAGGCAGGGAGAGATACTAGAAGGCCTGGAATGAGTACCTTTGGAGTGAGGAGAGAAGCAGAGAGAGAGTATGAAAATGACATTGCGAATAAAGCTAAGACCCAACCAAAGCTGCTCCACAGCTACATCAGGAGGAAAACAGCAGCGAAGGAACAAGTGATGATACTGAGGAAAGGGGAGAACAGATACACAGAGAATGACAAAGTGTGTGAAGAACTCAACAAGAGATTCCAAGAGGTCTTCACAATAGAACAAGGAGAAGCCCCCCTGCACTAAATGATGAGCCGGCAAACCAAGCAACCTCGGAGGAATTTTACCTCACCAGTGATGAGGTCAAAAGGTATCTGTTGGAACTGAATGTGACAAAGGCTGCTGGGCCTGACAGAATCTCACCGTGGATACTAAAGAAGGTGCAGAAGCACTAAGATTGCCACTCTCTATGGTGTATAACAGGTTACTGGAAACAGGAGACATACCGGAAAGCTGGAGGGCAGCTATTGTAGTCCCAATATACAAAAAGGGGGACAGGCACGAGCCACTTAATTACAGGCCATTCTCCTTAACTTGTATATCATGCACGGTGATGGAGAAGATAGCGAGAAAAAGGCTCATAGAGAATCTCGTGATAAATAGCTTTGTAACACACCACCAGCTTGGGTTCAGTAATGGTAAATCGTGCCTCACAGGCTTAATATAATTATATGACCAAGTAACAAAAATTAGACAAGAAAGAGAAGGGTGGGCATTTTCTTGGACTGTCAAAAAGCCTTTGACACAGAACCCTATAAAATGCTGTTACAACCGTTGGAGCAACAAGAAGGAATAAAAGGTAAGGTGCTTCAGTGGATAAGGGAGTATCTAAGCAACAGGAAACAGCGAATAGCTGTGAGGAGGGAGACATCAGAGTGGCGAGATGTCACCAGCGGCGTCCCACAGGACTCTGTACTTGGCCCCCATCCTGTTTCTAATATATGTTAACGATCTTCCAAAGGGTATAGACTCATTCCTAGCAATGTTTGCTTATGATGCAAAAATTATAAGAAGAATCAAGACAGATGAAGATAGACTGAGACTACAGGATGACCTGGACAAACTCGAGGAATTGTCTAGAAAATGGCTACTAAAGTTCAACTCAGGAAAGTGTGAAGTAATGAAACTAGGTGAAGGGAACAGAAGGCAGAACAGAAGGTACCATCAGGAAGGTGGTATCCTGCAAGCGTCAAATAGAGAGAAAGATCTGGGGGTTGATTTCAACGAACCTGTTCCTAGAAGCTCACAACAAAAGGATATCATCCGCGGCATATGCTAGATTGGCCACCATAAGAACTGCCTTAAAAGCTTGTCTCTGGAATCGTTCAGGATCTTGTATACCACTTATGTCAGACCAATCCTGGAATATGCAGCTCCAGCCTGGAGTCCATACCTAGTTAAACACAAGACAATGTTAGAGAAGATTCAAAGGTAGTCCACCAGACTAGTCTCAGAATTGAGAAGTATGAGCTACGAGGAAAGGCTAAGGGAGCTAAACCTCACGTCCCTTGAAAACAGAACAGTAAGGGGAGACATGATATCCACCTACAAAAATCTCAGGGGAATTGACAGGGTTACTTTACCTTGAGGTGTTTTCGGGGCTTAGCATCCCGAGGGCCCGGTCGTCTACATGGCCTACTTGTTGCTGGACTGGTCAATCAGGCTGTTGTACGCGGCTGCTCGCAGCCTGACGCATGAATCACAACCTGGTTGATCAGGTATCCTTTGGAGGTACTTATTGAGATCTCTCTTGAACACTGTGATGGGTCTGCCAGTTATGCCCCTTATGTGTAGTGGAAGCATGTTGAACAGTCTCGGGCCACTGGATATGGTGGACAAAAACAAACTCTTTAGCATGGGTGGAACACGAACAAGGGGACACAGGTGAAAACTTAGTACCCAAATGAGCCACAGAGATAATAGAAATAATTTTTTCTGTGTCAGAGTAGTTAACAAATGGAATGCATTAAGCAATGATGTGGTGGAGGCAGACTCCATACACAGCTTCAAAAGTAGATTTGATAGAACCCAGTAATCTCAAGAATCTGTACAACAGTTTACAGTTGAGAGGCGTGACCAAAGAGCCCGCAAGCACAACTACGTGAGTAAAACTAGGTTAGTACGCATTTCTTTCCTTCTGTTTTGTGTATTAAGGTGACAAAATTTTATAAGATTATTTCTACTACCAAATTAACGCCATTACTTTACATCAGATAGATGAAAAAAAATCTCAGAGTAAAAATCCACCACTCAATGAAAGTTAAACAGCAGGTAGAGGCAGCCGTAAAAAAAACTAACCAAGCACTTAGAATAATCAAGACTTCAAGAAAAAAAGGATTGTGATTCAATTGCATAAATCTCTGATGCGCCCCCAATTGGATTACTGTATTCAAGCATGGAGACCTCATCTTCAGAAGGTTATAGCTGCTCTGGAGAAAATGCAACACTGGACAACAAAAATGATTCTAGAGCTAAGTCAACTCACATATCAGGAATGGTTGAGGAGCACAGGTAACAACACTGCAAACCAAGCTCCTGTGGATTATTTCGGATCTTATTGATCAGATTGACAGGGCGGATCTTATTGAAACTTAAAATAACGAACAATTTGGAGGAAGTTGATCCGGAAATTTTTTCAAAAGGTAAGATGTAATATAAGCAAGAAACAACGGTTTTAAGTTCAACAAGCAACAAAGTAGGACAGAGATTTTTACCCACAAGGTTAGTAATTCTTGGAACCGCCTACCCACCGAAGCCGTAAATGCCAAAGCTCTGTTAACTTTTTAAGTACAGCTGGAAAGGATCATCAAGGCAAATGGGGAGGGACCTTCGACAAGCCGCCAACTTCCTGTCCT